>NC_133963.1:3208494-3320994 GCF_031877795.1 Strix aluco
TGGGCACTGGGATGTTACTGGGAGGCACTGGGAGGTTACTGGGAGGCACTGGGACATTACTGAGGGCACGGGGAGGTTTCTGGGACGTTATTAGGATGTTACTGGGAGGCACTGGGAGGGAACTGGGGGGGCACTGGGAGGAGACTAGGGGGTACTGGGAGGTGCTGGATGTTACTGGGAGGCAGTGGAAGGTTACTGGGAGGAGACTGGGGGGCACTGGGATGTTACTAGGGGTCATGGGGAAGTTGCTGGGAGGTACTGGGAGGCACTGGGGGGGTTACTGGGAGGCGTTGGGGGGGGTTACTGGGAGGCACTGAGGGTGCTGGGGGCACTGGAGGGTCACTGGGGACACTGGGCCGTCACTGGGGTTACTGGGGGGTCACTGGGCTTGTTACTGAGCCGTTACTGGGCTGTTACTGGGGGGGTCACTGGGCCGTCACTGGGTGGTCACTGGGGGTCACTGGGGGTCAATTGGGTGTTACTGGGTGGTCACTGGGGTGTCACTGGGGGTTACTGGGCGTTACTGGCGGTGACCGCTCGGCCCCGCCCCCAGGACCACTTGCACCTGCCGGACGAGCCGGACCCGACGGGAGGGGGCGTGGCCTCGGCAGCGGAGGGCGGGGAATCGCCGTCGGGGGGGCGTGGCCTCTCCAGCGGGACCGTGCCCGCGGGTGCCGGCGGCGGGCGCGCGCGCTCGTGCGGGGGCTGCTGGTGCGCGCGCGAGGCGCGGCTGGGGCCGGGGGCGGGGCCCGCGACTTCCGGGCGCTGCCGCTGTTCGCGGGGCTCCGCTGGGCCGCGCTGCGGCCGCGCCCGCGCCCCCTTCGCCCCCTCGGCCGGCGGCGCCGCCGACACCTCCAACTTCGACGTCCTGGACGACTGCGTCAGCCAGCCGGTGCGGGCGGGGCCCGGGACCCCCCCGGGACCCCCCCCGGGACCCTATCCCGGGAGTCGTCCCGTTCCCATGGCAACCCCCTTCTCATGGGACCCCATTCAGGACCCCCCCCCCATCACTTGATCCCCTCCCGGACCCCCCCCCGCGCACCATGGACCCCCCCCCAGGACCCCCCTCTCAGCCCCCCATTGAGCCCCCCCCCCCACCCACGACCCCCCCCATCACTTGATGCCCCTCCAGGACCCCCCCTCACGACACCACCACCCCCCCCCCCCAGGACCCCCCTCAGCCCTCCCATGAGACCCCACACACACACCATGGACCCCCCCCCCCCCCAGGACCCCCCTCGAGACCCCCCCCCCCACACCATGGGACCCCCCCCCCTCCCCAGGACCCCCCCTCAGCCCGCCATGAGACCCCACACACCACAACATGGGACCCCCCCCCCCCCTCCCCAGGACGCCCCCCTCAGCCCCCCCCATGAGACCCCACACACCATGGGAACCCCCCCTCCCCAGGACCCCCCCATGCCCCCCATTGAGCCCCCCCCAACCCACGACCCCCCCCCATCACTTGATCCCCTCCAGGACCCCCTCCCCACGCACCATGGGACCCGCCCCCCTCCCCAGGACCCACCCTCAGCACTTGGGACCCCCATCCACATCACCCCCTCCCAATGGGACCCCCCAACTCCCCCCCCCCAGTGCCCCCCCATATCTAACACCCCCCCGCCCGTGCCCCCCCCCAGGAGGAGCCGTGGGACCCCCCCGAGCTGGGGCTGCACCTGCCCTTTGTGGGGTACTCGTACGCCCGCGGCCCCCCCGAGTGAGCACGGGGGGGGGGGGGGGCACGGGGAGGGGGCACGGGGGGGGGTTTGGGGGGTGCAGGGGGGCGATGGGGGGGTGTGGAGGGTCTCGGGATGGGGGGGCACACAGGAAGGGGGGGGTCTGGAGGTGACGGGGGGGCACGGGGGCTGGGGGTTCCTTGGGGGGGGCCCCAGGTGACCCTCCCGTTGTGTGTCCCCCCCCCGCACTAGGGAGGAGGAGGAGGAGGAGGAGGAGGAGGAGGAGGAAGATGAGGACGAGGAGTGGGACCAGGACGTGGCCATGGAGCTGGAGGGGGGACTGGGGGACCCCCCCGGAGACAGGGACCCCCCCGGACATGGGTCCCCCCCCAGCTCCGGGGGTCCCTCTGTCCCAGGGCCCCCCCCCCCCCTACGGGCCCCCCCCCCCCAAAAGGGGACCCCCCCCATCCAAGTGACCCCCGTCCCCACAGGCTCCCCCCCACCCCAGGGCCCCCCCACAGCGCAGGGACCCCCCTTAACCGGGGGGCCCCCCCGCGGACGTCACCCCCCGGGCACGGAGCCCCCCGGGCACCCCCTGAGGAGCCGGTATGTGGGGCGGGGTGGTCCCGGTGTCCCGGGGGGGGGTCCGGGGGTCCGTGGGGGGGAGGTCAGTGCCCGGTTGGGGGGGGCTCGGTGCCCCGGGGGGGGGGTCCGGGGGGGTTCCGGGGGAGGTCACTGCCCGGCTTGGGGGAGCTCGGTGCCCCGCGGGGGGTGTCCCCGGGTCCGGGGGGGGTTCCGAGCGGTCCCGGTGCCCCGGGGGGGGATCCTGGTGTCCCGAGGAGGGTCTCGAGCGGTCCCGGGGGTACCGGGGGGGTCCCGGGGGAGGTCAGTGCCCGGTTGGGGGGGGGCTTGGTGCCCGGGGGGGGGTTCCTGAGCGGTCCCGGTGCCCCGGGGGTCCCCACTCAAGCGCGGTTCCCGCAGGCGCGGCCGGAGGCGGAGCCGGTACCGGAGGAGGCGAGGCCAGTCCTGAAAGGGGCGGGGCCTGTCCCGGAGGGGGCGAGGCCAGTCCCAGAGGAGGCGGGGCCAGCCCTGAAGGTGGCGGGGCCAGTCCCGGAGGGGGCGGGGCCTGTCCCGGAGGAGGCGGAGCCAGCCCTGAAGGTGGCGGGGCCTGTCTCGGAGGGGGCGGGGCCTGTCCCAGAGGAGACGGGGCCGGTCCCGAAGGGGGCGGTGCCTGTCCTGGAGGGGGCGGTTGCCGGTCCCGGAGGAGGCGGTGCCGGTCCCGGAGGAGGCGGGGCCAGCCCCGGAGGGGGCGGGGCCGGTCCCGGAGCTGCGGGCGGCGCTGGCGGCGGAGCGGCGCGGGCGGGCGGCGCTGGAGCGGGAGCTGGGGCTGCTCCGGGCGGCGGGACAGGGGCTGGCCCGGTACGGAGGGGGGGGCACCGGGGGGGGGGGTCACGGGAGGGGGGCACCGGGGGTCCCCACTTGACACCCCCCCCCCACACACACACCCCCCCCCCCCCCCCCCCCGCCTCCCAGGCGCCTGCAGGAGGCCGAGAGCCGCAACCTGGAACTGGAAGCGAAGCTGCGGCGGCTGCAGAACCCCCCCCTGGGGCCCGGCCCCCCCCCCGCACCAAGGCAAGGCCCCCCCCACCCCCCCGGGCCCTCAGGTCCCCCCAGGGGCCCTCTCCAGGCCCCCAAATCCTCTGGGGGGGGCCCGAGTAGCCCTGAAACCCTCTCCGGGATGGGGGGGGGGATCAGGACCTCCCCCCCCAAAGGGTATTGGGGGCACACAGGACCTCATCCTCTCCCCAAAATGGGGTGGGACCCCCCCCGAAAGGGTATTTGGGGGGGTCCAGCCCTGATCCCCCCCCCCCCCATTTCCCTTGCAGGAGGCGCAGGGCAGCCCCCCACCATCACAGCCCCCCCTGCGGACGTAAGGCTGGGGGGGTGCAGGGTTTGGGGGGTGGCAGGGTTTGGGGGGGGTTGGGGGGGGGTTTGGGGGTGCCTGACGCTCTCTGCTCTCTCCGCAGCCCGGCAGCGGGGGCCCCCCCCCGGCTTTTCCGCTCCCCCCTGGGGGTGCCCCTGTCCCGCCACCTCCTGCTCTGGGCCCGGGTATGTCACTGTCACTGTCACCCCCCCCCCCCCCCCCCGGCCACTGCCACCCCTCCCGGGGCTGGACACCCCCCAGGGCATGGCCACCCACCCCCCCACCGGGAGGGGACAACCGCGGCCACGCTGGCACTGTCACACACCCCCCCCCCGGGAAGTGCCACCTCCCACCAGTGCCACCCCCCCCCGAGTAAATGCCACCTCCCAGCGTCACCCCCCCCCCCGGGCTGTGTCACCCAAGGCCCTGCCACCCCCCCTTGGGCACTGCCACCCCCCTCACCGCCACTTGTCACCCTGTCCCTGCACCCCCCCCCGGGGCCACCCCCAAATCGGGGGGGGGTCCCCCCAATGAAGGAAGAGGAGGGGGGGGACACACATCAACTGCATGGGACCTGTGTGGGAGGGGAGTGACAGGGCCACCTGACCCCCTCCCTGTCCCCAGGTGCCCCCCCCCTGGTGTCACCAAGGACTGCCTGCTGCTCTGCGCCGCCGGCCTGCGCCCCCCCGCCCCCCCGGGGACCCCCCCCTGAGTGGGACCCCCCCCCCCGAGGGGGGACACCCACCCTGAGGCGGCCGGGCTCACCAGCAACCCCTCTTCTTGCACTTGACCCCCCCCCCCCTTTCCCCACAGCGTGGGGGGGGGCCCCCACAGCCCCCTGTACATAGCCCCCCCATAACCACTCGGCACAAGGGAGGGGGGACACCCAGGCGTCCGGCCCCCCCACCCCAGCGATGTGGGGGGGGCTGGGGGGGGGGTGGTGTCACACCATTGCCCCCATGATCGGCAACGAGGGGCGGCGGGACCCGACACCCCCCCCCCCCACGCCCAGTGGGTGGGGGGCACCCACCCCCCCACCTTGTGCCACCCTGGGGGCCCCCCGGGGCCCCCCCCACTGCCCCCTGCTAGTAATTTATTTGTAGGGACGCCCACATTTGCACTACCCCCCCTTATTTATACCTCCCCAGTTTTTTGGCCCCCCCCCCCCCTCGATTTGTCCCCCCCAGGAAATGAGAATAAAATGTTTGTGCAACCGGTCTCTGCAGGGGGACACACGTGGGGACCCAAAATGGCCCAGTTGGGAGGTGTCACATCCATTGTGACCCCCCCAGGCCTGGGGGATGTGGGGACAGCAGCGCTGTGTCCCAGGTGCCACCCGGTCTGTCCCCATGTCCCCCATCATGTCCCCAGTCTTTCCCTGTGACCCCCTGTGTCACCATCGTGTCCCCAGTCTGTCCTGTGTCACCCAGTATATCCCCAGTCTGTCTCTGTGTCCCCATGTGCCACCCAGTGTGTCCCCAGTCTGTCCCTTTGTCCCCGTGTCCCCCATCGCATCCCCAGTCTGTCCCCACGTGCCACCCAGCGTGTGTCCCCCCCGTGCCCATCCCGCACCCCTTGTTTCCGCCCCCGATGTCCCCACCCTGTCCCCGTCCCCGGACACGTCAGGACCCCCCCGAGTGCGAAAAGAGTCTCTTTAGTATAAATAAGGGCCGGAGCCCGGTGGCCCCGCGGCGCGGGGACATAAAGTGACAAAGGCACAGGGCGCCCCGCCGGCAGTGCCACCACCCCCCGGGGACGGGGGGCAGCAGCGGGGGGGGCGTGGGGACAGCAGCGGGGCGCCCGCCCGCCCCGGGGAGGGTTTTTTTGGGGTGGGGGGGGGCTCAGTAGTACGGGGACGGAGCGGTGGCACCCGCGGGGGTGGGGGACATGTACGGGTGACACGGTGACGTTATACGACGGTGCCGCTGGGGGAGCCGCCGTTCTGCGAGGACAGGCCCTGCAAGGGGGGGGACACACACACATGAACACACTGGGGACCCCCCCGCGCTGTGTCCCCCCCCCGCAGCGGTGTGGCACCGTGTGGGGGCTTTGTCCCCCCGCCAAAGCCCCTCTCTGACCCCCCAGGCCGCTGTCAGACCCCCCCCATGTTCCCCCAAAGCCCCTCTCTGACCCCCCAGGCCGCTGTCAGACCCCCCCCATGTTCCCCCAAAGCCCCTCTCTGACCCTCCAGGCTGCTGTCAGACCCCCCCAGCCCCTCTCTGACCTCCCAGGCTGTTGTCAGACCCCCCAGCCTCCCCCGACCCCCCTGGCTGCTATCAGACCCCCCCAGCACCCCCCAGCACACTCACGGCCTTGCCGGGCCTCGCCCAGGTGCAGATGAGCCCCTCCTGGCAGGCGGTGACGATACAATCCTCCAGGAAGAGCAGCACCGTCAGGCGCTCGTGGGCGATTTTCTTGCAGACGAGGGGCTCCAGCAGCGGCACCTCGTGAATGCGGGGGCACAGCGCCGTGCCCAGCACCTTGGCCGTATCCAGCCGCCCCCGGCAGGCGCCGGCGCCAGGGGGTTTCTCCCCACTTCGGCTGATGTTGCCCAAACTGTGATAACGTTTGTGTTCCTTTTCGGGTCCCTTCCGTTCCTGGAGCGTCAGCGTGGCGAAACGGCCGACGCTGAGGGCCGGGGGGACGTCGGGGGGGGGCCCGCGGGCCGAGCCCGTCCCCGCCGGCTGCGGGAGGCTGTTGGAGCGGGAGAGCGAGCGCGGCAGCCCCGGCGCGGGGACGGTGGCGTCCGCCGAGCCGGTGAGGGTGCGGGCGCGGGGCAGCGAGGGCCGGGGGTAGAGGACGTCCTCGGTCAGGTCCCACAGGCAGAACTGCGTGTCCTGCCCTGCCGAGCCGAAGCGGTAGGTGACAGCGGGGGAGCGGTGGACCAGCGGGTCGGGGGGCTCGTCCTCCTCCTCCTCGCCCCCGCTCAGCTCGGCGGGCTGGGGGGTCTGCGCCGCCCCGGTGAAGGGGTCGAAGGCCACAGCGTTGACCCAAGACTTGTGCCCGTGACCTCGGGCCACCACTCGCCCCTCGGCGAAGGACCAGACGGTCACCAAGTCGTCCTCGCCCCCCGTCACCACATAGCGCCCGTCGGGGCTCCAGCAGACGCAGAGCAGCCCCCCGAAGTAACTCTTCATCATCCCCTGCAGCAGCATGGAGTCGAAGTGGAAGACGCGGAGGCAGCCGTCCTGGCTGACGCAGGCCAGCGAGCGCCCGTCCGGCGAGAAGGCGAACTCGTTGAGGGCCCCCTCGCCCACCGCCCACTTGAGGAGGGGGTTGCGGGGGGTCTTGCTCTTACAGGCGAAGACGCTGAAGCCTTCGCCCTGCGTCAGGAGGTTGTACTGGGGGGCTGCGGCCCCGCAGGGCTGCTCGGCGTCGTACAGGTAGAGGTGGCCGCTGGCGTGGGAGGCCAGGAAGAGCCGCTCCGTCTCCGGCAGCCATTTGACGAAGGTCACCTTCGTCTTGTCGATCAGGCGCTGTGGGGTGGGGAAGGGGGGTCAGGATCAGGCCCCCGGGCAGGGCCAGGGACACAGAATGGCAGCACGGGGCAGCCCTTGGGGCTTGCCAAGGGAAAAACACAAACCGGCGGGTTTGGGGACAGAAATGGGGACGTTTAGTGACAGGAGTGAGTGCAGCGGCACAACCCCGGGGTGTCACTGAGGGCAAAGGCCGAGCTGGCACATCTGGGGACAAAAACTGGCACATTTGGGGACAAAAATGAGGACGTTTAGTGACGAGTGAGTGCGGTGGCACAACCCTGGGGTGTCACTGAGGGCAAAGGCTGAGCTGGCACACCTAGGGACAAAAACTGGCACATTTGGGGACAAAAATGGGGATGTTTGATGACACGAGTGCAGCAGCACAACCCTGGGGTGTCACTGAGGACAAAGGCCGAGCTGGCACACCAAGGGACAAAAACTGGCACATTTGGGGACAAAAATGGGGATGTTTAGTGACAGGAGTGAGTGCAACGGCACAACCCCGGGGTGTCACCGAGGGCAAAGCCCGAACTGGCACGTTTGGGGACACCAATGGGGACGTCTGCGGCCACAAGCGAGGGCTGAGGCACAGCCCTGGGGTGGCATCACTGGCTATTTGGGGACCCGAATCCGTGTCACGCGCCCTCTTGCCGAGGGTGAAGCTGGAAACAGGATTTGGGGACATAAAACGGCACATTCGAGGGCAAAGCTAAAAAAACAGACATTTGGGGACCCGACTGTCCCCTCCCAGCCTCACCTCCTCGTTAAAGAGTTTGCTGGTGTCTTTCTTGACGAGGTCGAGGTACTGGACCTGCCCGGCCGAGAAGCCGACCAGCAGCGCGATGGTGTCGGCAGCGGCCGTGAACTGGTTGAAGTCGTGGCAGGTCGGCTGCGTCCCCTTGTAAATGCGCTTGTCGATGGGTTTGTGCAGGTCCAGCGACTGCGGGGGGACACGGGTGTCACCGAGGGGGGGACACATACCTCCACGGTGCTCCCGGGAGGGTCTTCGGCACCGTCACGCTGGCCTGGGCCAAAAACCCCCTGGGCCCGGCCCCGGTGTCACCACTGTCCCCATTAGTGATGGCTCCTGGGAGTCTTTGTCACTGTTACCGGCCCCGGTTGTCTCCAGCCCCTCCAGTACCGGCCCTACGACCCCTTGTGTCACCGTCCCCCACGGGCACCTGCCAGCGCCGCGGTCCCCAGCACCGCCCGGCTCCCTCCCCCGCCCGAAGGGCCCCAGTTCCCCCGTTACCCGGCGGCTGCCGCGACCACCGGAACCGGCTCCGCCGTAGAAGTAGAGCTCTCGGCCCAGGTTGAAGCAGACCCGGCTGCGCTCGGCCGGGCCCCCCGGCTCCTCGGCGGGCGGCAGCGCCAGCCGCACCATGGACAACCGCACGGGCGGCAGCGCGGCCGGGCCCGGGGCGGCGGCGGCGGCGGGGCCCGGTCCGGCGGCGGGCGGGGAGGGCCCGGGGGCGGCGGCGGGCCCGGCGCGGGCCCGAGGCTCGGGGCCCAGCAGCCGGTAGGAGCCCTCCCGGGTGCGGAACTGGCTCTTGAGCTCCAGCGGCTGCGCCGGGAGCGCCGCGGGGCCCTCACCCGCCCCCGGGGCCGCCGCCGCCGCCGCCATCTTGCCGCCGGAAGGGCGTCCCCGCCCGCCGGAAGTGCCCCGCCCGCCGCCGCCGCTGCCATGGCAACGCGCTGAGTCATGACTGGCCACACCCCCTCGGGGGTCAAAGCCCCGCCCAGGACCCACATAACCACTCCCCCTCGCCATTTATGAGCCTTTAAGTCCCGCCCCAGCCCGCACAAACCACGCCCCCGGCCGTTTACTGCCGTTTAAGCCCCACCCTTGCCCGCACAGCCCACACCCCCAGGCCATTTATGACCATTTAAGCCCCACCCCTGCCCGCACAAACCACGCCCCCACACCATTTATGGCCGTTTAAGCCCCACCCCTGCCCACACAGACCACGCCCACACACAATTTATGGCCGTTTAAGCCCCACCCCTGCATGCACCGGCCATACCCCCCACAGGGCACCCTGAGCACTCCAGTGTAAGGGTGGGGAGGGGATCAGGGGGTGCCCCCACGCCACGGGGGGGTCCAGGGTGCCCCCCCCAATCAGACACATCCGCAGAGCTGCTCCCACACCTTTATTGAGCACAGCACCCCAGGGGGCCAGGGAGGGGGGCACCCCCCATCTGTCCCCCCTCACCCTGTCTCAACCCTCCGCTGGCCCTGGGGTGGCATCGGGGGCCCCCCCGGGGGGCACCTCAGGGCTCTGGGTACCAGGGGGCGGTGGCTCCGAGGAGGGGGGGCTGCTGGGGGGTGCCTCAGCCGGGGGGGGCTCCGTGGTGGTGGTGGTGTCCTAGACAGAGAAAAGGGGGAGGTGAGAGATGGGTGCCCCCTCCCCCCCCGCCAAGAGGGGACACAGAGGGTGCTGGGGGAGTGGGTGGGTACCTTGGGGGGGGCTGCAGGGGGATCAAGGGTGGTGTCAGGGGGGGACCCATCCCCCCCTGAGCTCTCCTCATCCTCAGGGACGCTGATGAAGATTGGGGGGGGGTCAAGGTCAGCCCCCCCCAAGTCGGAGGGTGCTTCAGAAGGGGGGGCCCCACCGCTGGGAGCCCCCCCTGGGGCTGGGGTCACTGCCTTCCCTTTGGCCTCCTCCTCACTGGGCTGCTGGGGGGGCTTCTCCTGGGGGGTGGGGGGGCAGATGGGGGGGGTGAGGGGGGTTCCCACCTTGCCCCATGCCCCGGGGGGGGCGAGGGGTCCCCCAACACCCCTTCACGCACCCCCACCTCTCCGGGCGGCCCCTCCCTGGCATCAGGCTCGTGGCGGGCGGAAGCCTCCAGGATGGCCATGGTGGAGAGGGGGATGTGGGCTTGCTGGGGGGGGGGACGACACAGGGGGTCAGGGGGGGCGCAACATCCCCCCCTTCACCCCAGTGCATGCTGGGGGGTGCTGTGTCCTCCCCCCGCGGGGTGGGGGTCACCTGGTGGGGGGTGAGGGCCCGGACGTGGCTGAGCAGCGGCTCCCGCAGCTCCGGGCACTTGTCGAAGATGGCGGCCAGCTGGGGGGGGGGCAGCTGCAGCACCACCTGGAAGGACTGAGGCTTCGTGCGCTGGCAGCACTTGATGAAGCCCTCCCAGACCTTGGGGTACTTCCAGACCTGGGGGGGCAGAGGGGGGTGAGGGGGGGCCTGGGGGAAACACTCCCCCTCAACCCCCACCGGCAGCCAGGGGGGGCTCAGGGACCCATGGGGACAGATGACACCCACCTGGGGACACCCAGGGACAGGGGGACAGGATGGACAGACACCCACTCCAGGACACTGGGACAGGACAGACAGAGGGACAGACACCCACACTGTGACACCCAGGGACAAGAGGACAGGACACCCAGGGGGACAGACACCCACTCCAGGACAGCTTGGGATATCAGGACAGGACAGACAGACACCCAGGGGGACAGACATCCGCTCCAGGACAGCTTGGGACACTGGGACACCGTGACAGAACAGAGAGACAGAGGGACAGAGAACTGGGCTGTGACACCCAGGAACAAGAGAAAAGGACAGACACCCACAGAGACAGACACCCACTCCAGGACACCTTGGGACAGCAGGACAGGACAGACAGACACCCAGAGGAACAGACACCCGCACTGTGACACACAGGGACAGCAGGACAGGACAGACAGAGACCCAGAGGGACAGACACCCGCACTGTGACACACAGGGACAGCAGGACAGGACAGACAGACACCCAGGGCCCCACAGAGTGAACACCTGGCCACCCTGAGGGACCCGTCCCAGGGACCACCAGCCCTCAGGCAGACAGCCAGACGGACAAACAGCCGGACGGATGGACAGACAGACAGACAGCTGGATGGACAGACAGACAGACCTGCTTCATGATGAGCCGGGAGAGGATGTTCATGACGAAGCCGCCGAGGCGGGGGTACATGGTGAGCGCCTGGATGACGGTGCGCATGAGCAGCATGGGCAGGGGGCTCTGCTCCATCAGCTGCTGCATCACCACCGCCAGCACCTCCGACGTGTAGACGTTGCGCTCAGCGAAGCACAGGTTGGTGGCTGCCGGGGACAATGACGTGTCACCTCCCCTGCGGGGGGGCCTGCGAGGGCGGCGGCGTCCCCCCAGCACCCACCTTTGATGATGGATTTCATGTCGCACTTGGAGGAGTCGATGTTGTGCAGCGCGATCAGCAGCTCCCCCGGGTTCAGCGGGGACACGGCTGAGGCACCGTCACCTGCCGGGGGACAGCGCGGGGTGGCCCTGTCACTGTGGGGGGGCAGGGTGGCCGCAGGGTTCAGCTGCCAGGGCCCTGGGTGGCCCCGGAGGGGAGGAGGGGCCCTGGGAGCAGCCGGTGCCAGGGAGGTGCCACGTCCTGGGTCCCACCACGAGGAGCTCCCATGTCCCCAGGGGTGGCCCCTTGTGCCCCACCCCAGGACGTCCCATGTCCCACCTCAGGGAGGTCCCACGTCCGCAGGGGTGGCCCCACGGTGTGTGTCCCCCGCCCCAGGAGGTTCCACATCCCCACAGGGAGCACTGGGACGGTCCCCAGGGACGTGCCAGGCTCCGTGTCTCACCCCAGGGCCATCCCCATGTCCCTGGGCTGTCCCTGTCCCCTACCGTGCTGCGTCCCCAAGAGGCGGTTGAAGACCTCCTTCACCACGATGGGGTTGAGCTTGATGAGTTTGGGCAGTGCCTGGATTACCTCTTTCTGCACCCAAAACGGCAGCGCTTAGCCGGGGGGAGGACACCACGAGGGAAGGGGACACGCGGGGAGGGGACACACCGACCTTCTCCAGCCCGTTGAGGACGGGGATGAGGAACCTCACGTCCGGCAGCCGCTTGTGGTAGAGGTCACGGACCCTCTTCACCAGCTCGGGCGAGGGGGGCACTGCCGGGGGGGTGGTACGTCACCGCGGGGCAGGCGCAGCCCCGCCGCGTCCCCCTCGTCCCCTACCTTTGTCGGTCAGGCTGTGCAGGCAGCGCGTCACCAGCGTCTCGGCGCCCTTGGGGCAGTTCTCCACCAGCAGCAGCAGCTCGGGCGAGTTCATCCCCATCCCGCGGATCTACGGCAGAGCCGCCCTGGCGTCACCGGGCCGCCGCGCCCCCTCAGCATGTCCCCCCTGTCCCCCACGGGTCTCACCGGCTGCTCGATGACGCGCAGGACGGTGCGTTTGATGTCGGCGATGGCTTCGGTGTAGACAGAGGCCAACTCGTGGATAAGTTTGTGGTTGTGGGGCAGCAGCGCCAGGTAGAGGTAGAGGCACTGCTTGATGGTCTCCTCCGTCCACGGCGCGGCCACCTCTGCGTCACACAGGGCGTCACCGCAGCCCCAGGGACCCCCTGCTGCGGGCGCCACCCCCTCCCCAGAACTCACCTGTGTCCTTGTCGGCCCCGAAGAGGACAGAGGGGGGGTTGGGGTGCACCAGGAGTTGGAGGTAGTTGAGGGCGAACTTCTCCACGTACTCGCGCAGCTGATCCTTCTCGTACATGCGCTTGATGAAGAGCAGGGCCTGCTGGCGCACCTGGGGGGCGGCCACGTGTCACCCACGGGCACGGGGACACAGCGGGGCGGGGCGGGGGTGACAGTACCTTGTCCTTCTCGTGGGAGCTGAGGTCCAGCAGCACGTGGAGGTACTGGAACTGCCGCGACGGCCGCTTGAAGATGAGGTCACGGAGCGTGGACATGCCCAGGTAGGTCCGGCTCTAAAAAAGAGGGGGGACACTCAAGGGTGAGGGACGCCGGGGCTCGTCCCCATGTCCCCCAGCCCGTGGGTCCCCACCTCGTCCTCGCAGTACTTGCGGATGACCTCCAGCGCGCTCTCGGTGATCAGCGGCGCTTCCAGCACCACTTTGGTGAAAATCCTGCCGGGAAACGGATATCGCTGGGGTGGGGACATCGTCGGAGTGGGGACACACGTGAACCATCTGGAGGGATGTTCACGGCCCGAGAGGTGCCGATCCCACTGTGCCAGCTCTCCAGAGCCTGGTGAAGCGGCTGGTGGCCCCGTCCCGTCCCCGCAGCACCGTTCTGTCCCCATGGCACCGTCCCGTCCCCGCGGCCCCGTCCCCACGTCCCCATCCCTACCCGTCCTTCTGGTCGGGCTTCTCCTGGAGCCCGGCGAGGAGCCCGATGAGACACTCGTCGTAGCGCTCCAGGCTGCCGGCGGGGAAGCGGCTCAGGTAGGCGTTGTACTCCTGGAAGAGCCACGCGAAGGCCAAGTCCAGGCGCCCGCGGATGTCGTCGAGGACGAAGGCCAGCACCTCGCTCTTCAGCGGCACCTCGAACTGCGTCACCAGCGAGGCCAGGATCTTCACGCGGGCCTGGCGGAGGGAGGCAAAAAGCACTGGGTGAGATTTTGGGGGGAAGGGGGGGGGGTTTGCCCCAACGCCAGGGGGTGCCAGGCGCACCTGGGCGGCCCCGCTGCAGGCGACGGCGCGCTCGGCGCGCAGGATGCGTTTGACGGCGCTCAGCTTCAGCTTCTCCATCTGCGTGTCGCTCAGCGGCTTCAGCACGTCGCTCAGGCGGAAAACCTTCTTGCGGCCACCAGCGCCTGCCAGCCTGCAGGGAGAAAAGAGCCCCTCAGCACCCATGGGTGCTCCCCAGGGGGGGCAGCGGGGCGGCAGCTCACCGGGGCTGCGTGGCTGGGATGATGGGCTCGGGGCGGCGTTTGGCCTGGGGGGCTTCCTCTTCCAGCAGGTTGGTAGCCGAGCCTTGGGCGCCCAGCACCGAGATGGCCTGGCCCTGGCCCAGCGCTGAGAGCCGCCGCTTGATCACCACGCTCTCGGGTTTGGCCGCCTTCTCCTCCTTGGGCTCCTCCTTCAGGTGCTTCGTCTGCTCCACGCCTGCAGCGGCGCCGGGGGGAGCAAATTGGGGGAATTACATTAAAACCGAGCGTTTTGAGGGAGACAAGAGCCCTGAAAAGGCGCTGCTGGGCAGGAAAAAGGGGGACAGGGGGTGACGGCTCACCCGGGCCGAGCCCCGCCGCTGTCATCTGGGTGGCCATGAGGCGGGAGAGGTGCTTGATCTGCGCCTCGGTGCCGGCCGACTCCACCGGGGTGTAGGTGGCCTGGAAGGAGGCGGGCATGGCCTCGGGCAGGTACACCATGCTGATCAGCACCTGCATGGGACAGGGGGGGACAGCACCGCGTTACAGCCCCCCCGACCTCTTCAAACGCCGCGTCCCCCCCTGCCGCGCCCCCTGACCAGGTTGGCGACGTTCTCCGGGGTGAGCAGCGGCTGCAGGAACTCGGCCGTGATGTCGGTGTCCGAGGGGACGCTGGCCTGGCCGCCCGCTTTGGCCACCGGCACCGTCGTCGGTTCCAGGTCCTTGTCCTCGTCGTCCTCACCCAGGGGGGGCTCTGTCAGGATGGGGGTCAGGGTCACCCCCCCCCCAAGGTCCCCGGGGGTTTGGTCGGCCACTGCCAGGCAGCGGCGGCCTCGGAGAAGGTGTGGGAGGACTTGAGGGGGGTCTTTTGGGCCACTGGTGGTCCCTGGGAGAGCACTGGGAGGACTTGGGGGGGGTTTAATGCCACCACCCACCCCAGCATGACCAGGATGGGACTGGGAATGACCTCAGGAGGCACTGGGAGGAGTCTGAGGCACACTGGGAGGACCTGGGGGGTGTTTAATGCCACCACCTGTCCCCAGGAGGGCACGGGGAGGACCCTGGGGACGTTTAATGCCACCACACACTCCCAGCGTGACCAGGAAGGGACTGGGAGGACTCTGGGGGACACTGGGAGGAGCTGGAGAGTGTTTAATGCCACCACCTGTCCCCAGGAGCACATGGGGAGGACCCTGAGGGGCACCAGGAGGACCTGAGGGGGATTTAATGCCACCGCTTGTCCCCAGCAAGGCCTGGGGGGACCCTGGGTGGTGCTGGGAGCACCCTGGGGGGTTGTAATGCCACCACCTGTCCCCAGCGTCCCCAGGAGGGCACTGGGAGGACCCGAGGGGGCATTTTATGCCCCAGAGGAAGCTGGGAGGGGCCCCGAGGGTGCGTAGCGCCACCGGGGAGGGGCTGACAGCGACAGCCCCAGGTCTCACCAATCTTCATCTTCTTGAGGGCAGCGTCGGGCTCGTCGCGGGGCCGTTTGCGGGCGTCACGGGGGCTGGGCATGCTGCGGGCGATCTCGGCCTGCTGGGTGCCCAAGTCGACGAGGAGGGTGGTGATCTGGGGCTGGAAGTCCCCCGAGGACGGGTGCCGCAGGACGCTCAGCAGGTGCAGCTTCAGGTTCTTGCGGACGCTGCTCACCTGCGACTTGGCCAGGGTGGGGGGCAGGTTGGCTGCGAAGCGGGGAGGGGGGGAACCCGTGTTAGGGGCGCCCCAGGGATGTGGGGCAGCGAGAGGGTGGGGACGAGCGTTGGGCCTGAGGGCACCCAGGTTCCCCGCCCCACGGGAGGCGGCTGCGGGGACCCTGGGGACACAGGCACCCCCCCTGCGGGGCCAGGGGAGGCGCCGTTTTACCGTGGAGGGTCTCGTAGGCTTGGATGACCTCGGCCATGAACATGGGCCGCTGGCGGGCGATGGTGGCCAGCGAGCCCAGCGCGGCCGTCAGGTTGATGCTGGAGATGGCCGGGTGCACCATGAACTTGAGCAGCTGCTCCAGGGCGGCCTTGCCCTCCTCCCACAGCACGTCTGCGGGGACGCGGGGATGCTCAGCGGGGCGTCCCCAGCTCGGAGGGGACCCCGCCGCCCCCCGCACCCGCCGGCCTCACTGTATTTGATGTAGGGGTGGTCCTTGGGGATGCGCTCGAGGCTGATGTCGTTCTCGTGGCGTTTGGGGACGTCGGAGTCGGCCATGCGGGGGGACAGGGTGATGATGAGCCCCTCCACGAACTTGATGGCATGGGTGCGGATGCCGTCGTTGTCCGAATCGAGGAGGAGGATGATGTCGCTGGCCATGGCCGCCATCATCTCCCAGCAAGCCTCCTGCAGCTCGCTGATCACCTTCGACTTCACCATCCACTGCGGGCAGGGGGGGGTCAGACCTCGCTGGGCCCTCCCACCACCCATGGGTGCCCCCTGGCAGCACCCCGGGGGGGTCTCACCTGCAGGGCCACCTTGTACAGCTGCGTCATGGTGAGGATGGCCTTCTTCACCACGTTGACGTTCTCGTCCTTCAGCAGCATGTTGAGGTTGGCGATGAGCTTCAGCAGCAGCTCGATGTCCCGTTTGCTGGGGCGGGGGGGGGGGCACAAATGGGTGGGGGGCGGCCACACACAAGATGGCCACCGGGGCAAGAGGGTGCCTAGCACCCACATCTGGCCCCCAAAGCCTGGACGGGGCAATAACTGTCCCCCGGGATGCAGGATGGTGCTGAGCACCCCCCCCGCCCCCAGCCCCTTACCAGGCCTCCTCAATGAAGCCCACCACGAACTTCCGCACCTCGATGGACTTGTCGGCCTGGAAGGCGATGATCTCCTGGGGGGGCGACGACACGGGGGGGCTCAGCACCAGGCTTGATCCATCCCAGCCCCCCCCCCGATCCATCCCAAACCCCCCCAGATCCATCCCAGCCCCCCCAGATCCATCCCAGCCACCCCAGATCCATCCCAAACCCCCCCAGATCCATCCCACCCCCCCCCCAGATCCATCCCAAACCCCCCCAGATCCATCCCCCTCCCCACTCACATCCAAGAAGTTGTCCAGCAGCGTCGGGTCCTTGTTGATGATCAGCTCCTGCACCTGGGGACAAACGGACACAGTGGGGACACAGGGGGGGCCACGGGGGGGGGGGGCCACGTCCCCCTGCCAGCCCTGGCTGCCCCCCCAGTCCTGCCTGTGTCCCCACCCCACCCCTCACCTGCTTGAGGATGTTGATCTTGGCATCGTTGCTGATCAAGGCCGCCTGGTTGAGGAGATCCACCACCTGCGGAACACGCTCAGTCCCGGGGCACATGGAGGGGGGTCCCCAGGTTGTGTGTCCCCCCCCAGGGCCACCACTGGATCCCCTTGAGGTGGCCACCGTGGCCCCTTGGAGGTCACCACAACCAGATTGCCAGGGAGGTGGATCCTGCCCCTGCCCCCCCACCTGGGGATTTGCCCCCACTTCCCCAGCTCCAGGTGACTCCCCCCCTCCAATCTTGGGGATCCTGCCCCCCACCCCCCCCAACCCCAGACCCCCCAGGGGATCCCCCGGCCCGGGCCGCAGCCCCACCCGCTCCGAGGTGCTCATGCCGTCGCTGCCGCACTCCTCCTCGCTGAAGAACTGGGAGGCCACGCTCATGCGGGGGCTGGGGCCCTCGGCCCCCCCCGGCCCCGCCATCGCCCTGTCCTGGGGGGGGCACAACCACATCACAGCCTATACGGCACCTTCTATAGGGCCCCTGGGGCATCCCCAATGCCCCCGACGGCCCCCCAAGGCTCTATACGGCCCAGAGACACCCCACAGAGCCCCTGTGATGCCCTATATGGCCCCAGGATGCCCCATACGGCCCCAGAACGCCCCATACAGCCCCTGGGATGCTCTATAGGGCCCAGACATGACCCATACAGCCCCTGGGTTGCCTCAGACACCTCTAGGTTGGCCCATACAGCCCCACATTGCTCTATAGGGCTCCTGGGCTATAATATAGAGCACGGAAATGCCCCATATGGCCCCTGGGATCCCCTATACGGTCCCTGACATACTCCAGCTGCCCCTGAAGTGCCCTATAGAGCCCCAGAGTGCCCTACACTCCCCTGGGACGTCTCACACATCCCCCAGCAATTTACTGCTGACCGAGGCCCCTATGCAGCGCCTGCCCTGGGCCCTGCCATCACACTCCCCTATAGAATCCCAGTCCCGTGCAGTCCCAGTCCCTACAGAGCTCCCTCCACCCCCGCGCAGGACCCTATAGAGCCCCCTCCCATCCCTACAAGTCCCTACAGAGACCCTTCCCAGCCCCACAGGCCCTATAGAGCCCCCTCCCAGCCCCACAGGCCCTACAGAGGACCCTCACCGCCGCCCGCGCGCTCAGCGGCCTGCGGGCGCCCCAGCGCATGCGGGGCCCCGCCCCATGACGTCATCGCGCGGGGCCCACGGGGAGCTGTAGGCCTAGGGGGCGGGGCTCGACGAGGCCCCGCCCCCCGCAGGTTCCACCTCTCCGCGCATGAGCAGAAGGGGGCGGGGCAGCGCCAGGACGCGTGACCGGGGGCGCGGGGGGAGGTGTGTGCCCCAGGGCACGTGGGGAGCGAGGACACCCCCCCCCCTAGTTACCCCCAATTCCCCCTTGCCTCCAACACCCCCCCAGCCCCCTCCTTGCCCCCCAAGACTCCCCCTTCCCCCCAGCCCCCCACCTTTGCAACCAAGACCCCCCCAGCCCCCCACTCCCCTGTGCCCCCCCAGTCCCCCCAGCCCCCCATTACCCCCCCTCATTTCCCCAAGACCCCCCCACCCCAAGATGCCCCCCCAGACCTCCCCTGACCCCAAGAACCAGCCAAACCGCAGCTTAACGAAACCCCCCCGAAAGTGTCGCTTTATTGACCAAAAACCCCCCTCCCACCCCCCCCAAATCCACCAGAGCTTTGGAGGGGGGACACAGGCACTTCTCACCCCCCTCCCTGGGTAAAAGACGGGGGGTGCGTTTTGGTAGGACCTACCAAAATAACAGCGATTGGGGGGGGGGCCTCAGGGGTCCCGCTCCTGCTTGACGCGGACGTCACCGGCCAAGATGGCGGCGACCTCGCCCTGCAGGACGGCCCAGGGGAGGCCGGAGCCGCCCGGGGGACAGCGCCCGCCGCTGGGACAACGCGCCTCGTCGCCGTCCCCCTGCGCCCCGACGGCGCCTCGGGCACAGGGGAGGCAGAAGTGACGCGCCAGCACCGCGGGGCCCCGCACGGAACGGGCGTTGTCCGGGCGGCGGCGGCGCAAAGCCCCGGGGGGGGGCGGGCGGGGGTCGCCCGCGGCGGGGGACGCTTTGTGGCGCGGCGGGGGGCGGAAGAAGCGGGCAGCCTCGGCGAGGAGCTCGCCCAGCAGCCACCAGTCGTGTCCCAGGGGCTCGTGCGGGCGGGAAACGGCGTCGCTGGGAGCGCGCAGGGCGGCGCCGCGGGGACATTCGGTGAAAAGCTTCAGTTGGAGCTCGACGCCCGGGCGAGGCGCGGGGGCACTCGGCTCTGCCATGGCGCGGCGGGCGCTTGGCGCAGCCTCGTGGCGTCGTGGCAGCGTCTCGTCGTGGCGGTGTCGTGTCTCATCATGGCAGTGTCGTGTCTCGTCGTGGCAGTGCTGCATCTTGTCGTGGTGTCGTGGCACTGTCTCGTCATGGCAGTGCCACGTCTTGTCGTGGCGGCGTCGTGTCTCATCACGGCAGGCGGTCAGCGCTTCGTCATGGTGGTGCCACGTCTTGTCGTGGCATCGTGGCACTGTCTCGCCGTTGTGGTGTCGTGTCTCGTCATGGCAGTGCCATGTCTCCCCGTGGCATCGTGGCTCCGTCTCCCCGTGGCGGTGCCGTGTCTCGCCGTGGCGGTGCCACATCTCGCCGTGGCGGTGCCGGAGGCGGCGGGCGGCCGCCAGCAGCGGCTCGATGCGGTCGGTGCCCTCGAAGTTGACGCAGCCGCGACAAACGGCCTCGCTGAAGTCCCAGAGCACGGCCCAGGGCGCCCGGGGCAGGTCGCAGAGGGAGCAGCACGGCCGCCGCCACATGGCGGGGGTGTCCCCGCCCCCCTCAGCGCCGTGTCCCCGTGGGCCCCCGGAGGGTCCCCGCAACGCGACCCCCCCCCCGGGCACGCACCGATCGAAGGGAGCGCGGCGGGACGGGACGGGGGGGGCTGCGCCTGCGCGGGGAGGGGCTGCGCCTGCGCGGGGAGGGGGAGGAGCGCGGCGGGTCCTGGCCCCGCCCCGGCCCCGCCCACAGCGGTACTGGCGCTGTCCGTGGTGCTGAAGCACGGACCCATGGATGGACCCACGGACCCATGGACAGACGCACAGACAGCCCCACAGCCCCACGGACGGACCCACGGACACAGCCCTACCCGAGAAGGGCTGCTGGGAGCCCCCGAGGAGTGTGGGGGTGCACTGCCGGGGTTCCCTTTGCCCTCACCCCATATCTGGGGGGGCCGGTCCCTCCCCACAACATTCTAGGGCGATCGGGGGGGTCGGGGCTGCCCCCTCGCGCCCCGTTTTGGGGTGATATTTTGCGATTTGAGGGGGGATACCCCCAATATTGGGGTGCTTTGGGAGCGGGGCTGGGGGGTCCCGGGGTCCTGCTCCCCCACCCCGGCCCTGGTTGCCCCCCGCCTTGCTGGGCCCCCCCTCCCCGTCGTGTCCCCGCCCCCAGCCCCAGGGGTCCGTCCCCCCGCCGCGCTCCCCCAGTCCCATGAACGGAGCAATGGGAGGGGGCGGTGCCACGCCGCTATCAATCAATGTCGGGGGCGGGGCCTCCGCGGGGCTGGCGCCGGCTCCTTCCCAGCAGGGGGCGCCACAGGGACGGGCGGCTCCTCCCCTTCCCGGGGGAATGACTGACAGCCGCAGCATCCAATAGTTCTCCGGAGGCGGGAGACGGGCTCCGCCTGACAACCAATAGGAGCGGGAGGCTTGGAGGGCAGCAAGGGCGGGGCGCGACGCTGCTTAACGGCCGCCTGGAGGAAGGTGACAGGCGGTGGCTGGTGCCAATGAGGCGGCGGAGCGAGGCGCGACCGGCCAATGGGGCGGGGGAGCGCGGCGGAAGGGGCGGGGCTGCGACAGAGGAGACGGAGGAGCGCGGCCGCCGGTGAGTGACCGGGACCGAGGGAGGCTCCGGTGACCGTCCGGGGGGGCTCTCCGGTGACCGTCTGGGGTGGGCTCCGGTGACCGTCCGGGGGGGCTCTCCGGCCCCCAACACCCCCAGGCCGGGCTTCCCCCGCGCTCTGACCCCCCCAAACAGCCCCCCCTGACCAGGACCCCTCAAAACAGCCCCCCCAGCGCTCTGCCCCCCCAAACAGCCCCCCCAAGCCCTCACTTCCCTCCCCGTGTCCCTCTGTGCCCCCCCACCCCCCAGCCCTGCTCTCCACACACCCTCTCTTTGCCCCCCTCACTGCTCCATCCTTGAACCCCCCAAATCTGCCCCCCCCCCCGCAATTCCACCCCCCCCATTCCCCCCCCCCCCCCCAAATCTCCCCCTTCCGAGCTGCTCGGACTTGGCTCCCCTTTCCCTGGCGTCACCCCCCCGCCATCTCCTGGGGGTGCCCCCTCACCCCTGGGGGTGCCCCCCTGAACTCTGGGGGTGCCCCCCCTCCCTGCAGCCCCCCCCCCGCCATGGAGGAGCCGCGGTACCTACAGGCCGACTGTTCCTTCCGGCTCGGGGCTCACACCGTGCGGCTGACGCTCGCCCGCTCGGCGCTGGGGGTGGAGGTGGAGGCCGCCCGCACCGCCGAGCGCTGGAGGGGCGACTTCGACGCCGCCTGTAAGTCCGTGGAGGGGGGGTGCAGGCGATCTCCCCACCCCACCCCGATATGAATATTTTTTTCATTCTCCCCTTTTTTTCGCAGTCATCGAGGACCTGACGCACAAAACCGGCAATTTCAAGCAGTTTGGGATTTTCTGCAGCATGCTGGAGTCAGCGCTGCGGCGGGTGCGTCTTTCAGAACAGGGGGGGTTGTCCCACTGAGCAGCCCCCCCTTTTTTTTTATTTTTTGAATTAAATTTTGATTTTCCCCGCGCAGAGCAGCGCCTCCGTCAGCCTGGATCTCCTCACCTACGCCGACCTGCAGACCCTGCGCACCCGCAAGACGGGGGCGAGCGCCCGGCCCCCCCCCTCCACCCCTTCCCCACTGGGCGCCAAGCGCTACCTCCTGCTCGTCTACTCTGTGGAGTTCGACAGGTGACGCCGCGGCGGGGGGACACACAATCTGGGGGGAGGACACACACAATTTGGGGGGGGCCACGCGTTGGCGCGGGGGTGTTGATGGGTTTTTCCAGGATTCACTACCCGCTGCCACTGCCCTACGCGGGGGGGCCAGATCCTGCCGCACTGCTGCGGGAGCTGAGGGAGGAGCTGGCCCAGCTCCGCGCCCGCCGCGACGCCGAGATCCAGCACCTACAGGACAAGTGAGCGTCCCCTGGGGACCCCCCAAACCGGAGGGACCCCCCCAAAACCCCCACTTTTTGTTATTTTTTGTTATTTTCTCCCCAGGCTGCAGCGGGCGCAGGAGGGGAAGCGGGCGGCGGAGGCGGCGCTGCGGCGAGCAGAGGACGAGCTGCTGCGGGAGAAAACCCAGCGCCAGCGCGACCACCAGCAGCTGAGTACTGAGGTACGGGAAGGGGGCTACTGGTGGCGCTGGGGGGGCTACTGGTGGCGCTGGGGGGGGCCACTGATGGCACAACTCCTCCCTCCCTCCGTGTTGCAGCTGGCGGAGATGAAGGCAGCGGAGCAGCGGCTGCAGCGGCGGGTGAAGAGCCTGACGGCTGAGCTGGCCGCCTGCAGGAGGGGGTGAGGCTGCGCTGGGGGGTGCTGGGGGGCGCGGGGGGGCTCCCCCTAAGTGTGGGGTGTCCCCCTGAGCCGTTCCTCCTCCCAGCCCCCCCCAGGAGCGATGCTCCGGCTCTGCTCCGCGCTCGGCGTCCCGGGAGAGCCGTGGTGGCAGCCAGGGCCGCCCCCCGCCGCGGTCCCCGTCGCCTGCAGGTGAGGGACACTTTTGGGGGGGCGCAGGGAGAAGGGGGACACACACACACACACACACAGAGTTTACCCCCTCCCCAGGCCCCCGCCCACCACGCTTCGACCCCACCGCCTTCGTCAGGGCTCGGCAGCGCCGGCAGGAGCTCAAAAAGTCAGTGGTGACACCGGTGGTGGCACCGTCCCTGTCCCCTGCTCCCCCCCTCGCTTGGGGGACTCCCTCCTCGCTTGGGGGCCCCCCTATCCTCTCATCACCGTCTCCCCTGGGTGCAGCCAGCGGCGCGGAGCAGCTTTCGGCAGCACCAGCCCGGCGAGGAGCCGTGGGCGCAGCTCCTCGGGTGAGTGGGGGGCATGTGGGGTGGGGGGGCACCCACTGGGTGCTGGGGTCCCCCCACTCCCCCATTTTCTCCCCCGTTTTCTCCCCCAATTCCCCCATTTTCTCCCCCCAGCTGAAAGTTTCCGCAGCTGGCGCTCGGCCGTGAGCTCCGGCAGCGACGCTGACGAGCGCCCCAAGACCCTGCCCCCCAGGTAACCCCCTGAGCCCCCCCTGAACCCCCCTGAGCCCCCCCCGAGCCCCCTACCCCCCCCCGAGCACCCCTTAACCCCCCCCCCCACCTCTGGCAGGGGCAGGAGGGCAACTCGCACCCGGACACCCCTGAGCGCCTCGTCCTGCAACGGCCCTGGCGCGGTGAGTGCCCCCCCCGACACATGGGACCCCCCCAGCCCCCCCCTTTTCCTCGGGGTCCTCCCCCGCGCCGCTCAAGCGGGGTGACCGCGGTGGGGGGGGTCACACACGCTGCTGGGACCCCCACCTTGTCTCTCCACCCCCCCAGGCCCCTCGCCCGGCCACTGGCCGCAAGCCACCCGTGCGCAGCGTTGCCACCGGTAAAGGTGAGCCCCCCCCGCCATTTTTGGGGTGCCCCTCACCCCAATTTAAGCCTTTTTTAACCCATTTTCCTCTGCCCCCCCCCTTCAGAGAACTGCTACGAGGAGCCCTCGGCCGAGCTGGCCGAGATCGATGCCCGGCTGCAGGCGCTGCAGGAGTACATGGACAGGCTGGACACCCGCACGTGACCCCCCAACCCCCGCCCCGGGGACCCCAACCCCCCCCCGGGGACCCCAACCCTCCCCCCCAGGACCCTCACCCCTCCCTGTGTCCCCAGGGAGTGACAGCGCTGGCATGGGGCCAGTGTGTCCCCCCCCCAATAAACCCTTGTGTGGCCCCCACAGCGCGTCCTGCTTCTTGGGGGGGTGGGGGCCCGTGTGTCCCCCTTGTCACTGTCCGTCTGTGTCCCGTCCACCCCCCCCCCCGCCCCCGCATGCCCTGGGGACACCAGCGGGTGACAAGGGACAGTGCCAGGCCCTGGGGGACATGGAGGATGTGGCCCAGGCTTCTAGTTCTGTCCCCTGGGCCACCTGGTTCAAAGGTCACCATCACCCCTGTGTCACCTCTACCCTGTCTGCCCCCCCCCCCCATGTCGGGGTGTCCCTGTGCCCCCTGCGGTGACACCGCTGTCCCCACGGCGCTGGCCAAGCTCCTGGCTGTGGCTGTGCCACCCTCATGGCTTTTATTCGGCTCCGTGTCACACATCGGTGGCATCTGGGGACAACGGTGGCCGGAGCCGGCCCGGGGCTGCGGTTTGGTGACACTGGTGACGATGTCACCTGAGCACGCAGGTCCCCGGGGGGACGTTTGGTGCCACCGTGGCCACACTGGCAGCTTTGGGGATGGCCACGGCTCGGTGACAACGGCACTCACGGTGGTGACCACCCCCTGTGGGGGACGGGGAGCCCGCGGTGCCACAAGGATGCTGGTGACACCGTGAGGCCACCGGTGATGAGGACAGTGGCCACGCTGCCAGATCCTGGTGGCCACAGTGCTGGATCCTGGTGCCAAGGACAGTGGCCACGGTGCCAGATCCTGGTGCCGAGGACAGTGGCCACAGTGCTGGATCCTGGGGCCGAGGACAGTGGCCACAGTGCCAGATCCCGGTGGCCACGGTGCCTGATCCCGGTGCCAAGGACAGTGGCCACGGTGCCCAATCCTGGTGCCGAGGATGGTGGCCACAGTGCACAATCCCAGTGGTATCGCCAGTGCCAAGGACAGTAGCGGCGGTGCCAGATCCCAGTCCCAAGGGTGGTGGCCACGGGTGCCTGATGCCAGTGCCAAGAACAGTGGCTACGGTGCCTGATCCCGGTGCCAAGGACAGTGGCCACAGCGCCCAATCCTGGTGATGAGGATGGTGGCCACAGTGCACAATCCCAGTGGCATCCCCAGTGCCAAGGACAGTGGCCACAGTGCCGGATCCTGGTGCCAAGGGTGGTGGCCACGGTGCCCGATCCCGGTGCCGAGGACAGTGGCCACGGTGCCCAATCCCGGTGGCCATGCCGCCGGGTCCTGGTATGGGTCAGAGCGCCGGCAGCTGCCCGCGGATGTCTGGCAGGAGGCGGCAGGCGGTGACGATGTCGACGGTGGCGGCCACGGCCCGCAGGTCGCGGCGAGCCAGGCGCAGGCAGTGGGCGGCCGCAGCGGCGGCTGCTTGGGCCCGACCCAGGGCCCCCCCCAGGCCCCCCAGGTGCCGCGCGGCGCGGCCGTAGCTCTGCCGCAGGGCGCTGCCCACCGCCCCCCGCAGCCGCCCCGAGCCCTCCTGCAGCCGCTGCTGCAGCAGCGAGGGGCCCCCCCGGCCGCCCCCCCAAACCGCCGCCGGCTCCTCGGTCAGCGCCAGCGGCGGCCTCTGCCTCGCCCCCTCCTCCTCCTCCTCCTCTTCCTCATCTTCAGTCTCGGAGGCTTCACCCGGCACCTTCAGCCCAGCGCCGGGGGCCCCCCCGGACGCCCCCCCGGCAGCTCCGGCTCTGAGTCGCTCTCAGAGGCTTCTCCCGGCACCACCCTGGGGGGGCGGGGGGCGGCCATGGCCTGGGGGGGGGGGGGGCATGGGGGGGTCAGCACCCCCCAAGTGGCTCCAACCTGGGCGGGGGGGGATGGGTGCTCCGGGCTTGGCCCCTGGGTCCTGCGGAGTGTCTGCCCTCCCCCACTCCGTGCTCGGACGCCCCCCAGCCCCCCGGGGGCCCCCCCAGAAACCCACAGTGACCCCTGGGGCCCCCTCAGCCCCACGGGACCCCCCAGCCCCACGGGGACCCCGTAGCACTCCCCAGACACCCCCAGACCCCACGGGGACCCCCCCAGCCCTCCCCAGTGACCCCCGGGAACCCCCCAGCCCACGGGGACCCCCCCAGCACCCCCCAGCCACCCACAGACCCACTCGGGGACCCCAACCCCTCAGGCTCTGCCCGCCCCCTCCCCTGCAAAACCTCCCACCTCCTGCCTGGCGCCTCCGCAGGTCACATGACGGGCGGCTGCGTCACGTGCGGCGGCGCTGCCGCCACCCAGAAGTGCCCTCACCCGACATGGCGGGCCGGGCGCTGCCAGCGCTCTGCGCATGCGCGGGACGGCGGCGGTGAGGGCCCGGGGCGTGGCCTCCCCTGGCGGCGGGAGGGGGGAGCGCTGCGGCAGGGGGGACAGGGGGGACTGGGGGGGGCCTGGGGGGACTGGGAGGGACTGGGTTGATGGGGGCACTGGGGGCACTGGGGTGACAGGGGGACTGGGGGGAGCCCCGGTGTCCTCTGTTCCCACCCCCAGGCACCCCCCCGTCCCCCATCCCAGCGCGGCCCCGCTGTCCCCCCCCCCGCCCAGGACACGGGGACACGCTGGGTGCTGGCAACTGGTTTAATGGGGCCCCCGCGGGTCGATGGTGGCACCTCGCGGGGACAGAGAGGGGACAACCTGTCCTTGCCCCCAGCTCCACCCTCACCCCCGTCCCCGAGCCCGGTGGCCGGTGGCCGGTGGCCGTGGCGGGTGTCCCCGGGCGCGGCTCAGCACTTGACGCAGGCGAGGGTGACATCCCCGGACACCTCCAGCCGGTCGATGGTCGTCGGTGGCAGGCGGTGGCCGTAGTCGCAGACATGGCGCCCGTTCACCCACAGGGCGAAGGCCTGGCTCTGCGGCCGGATCTCCAGCTGCGCGGCCCCGGTGTCACCGCAGGGACAGGGACACACACCCCCCCCCGGGGACACCCACCCTGGGGACACCCGCCCTGGGAACACCCACCCCGGATCCAGGCTACAACCAGGAGCAGGAGCTGGGATGGGACCAGGACTGGGACTGGAACCAGTTTAGGACTGGGATTGAGCCCAAGACCACGATCAGGACCAGGACTGGGCTCAGGATCAGCGCTGGGATCAGGACCAGGATTGGGACCAGGACTGGGACTGGGACCACAACCAGTACCAGGACCTCAGCTGGGACTGGGCTTAGGATCAGCTCTGGGCTCAGGACGAGCACCCAGGTGGTGGCCACGTTCAGGACCAGCGCTGGGACAGGGGCGGGGACCAGCTCCAGGATTAGTCCTGTGTCCCAGACCAGGACTGAGACTGGGGTTAGTATCAGTCAGGAGCAGAACTGGGATCGGGATCAGGACCAAGATGGTGACCAGGTCCAGGACTAGGACCAGGTCTGGGACTGGGACCAGGACCATGTCCAGGACTAAGAGCAGAACTAGGACTGGGACCAGGACTGGGACCGCAACCAGGAGCAGAACTAGGACCACGTCCAGGCCCAGGACTAGGGCTGGGATCACCACCAGGGCCAGCCCCAGCTGCAGGCCCAGACTTGGGCCCAGGCCCAGGCGCAGGCTCACCTGGAAGGGCTGCCCGCGCTGGAAGGGCATGGCGCCCACCACGTGCCGCTCCTCGGGGCCCCAGCACCCGCAGCGCCGCGTGTTCCGCACCAGCACGGCCTCGCGCAGGCGGGGGTTGACGTGCAGCACCACGTCCCCCGAGCTGCTGCTCCACAGGTTGGCGTGGAACCTGCCACGGGGGCACCCGTCCAGCACCCAGCACCCAGCCCTGGACCCCCCAGCACCCAGCCCTGGGCTCCCAGGCACCCCAAATCCTGCAGCATCTTTACCCCCTGCAGCACCCTGACCCCCCCCCCCCCCGCGCCCGCAGCACCCTGACACCCCCCGCAGCACCCTGACTCCCCCCCAGCACCCTGACCTGTCAGCGTTGGGGTGGACGGTGCCCACGATGGTGATGGTCTGGATGAGGCCCGAGGGCCCCTTGCTCAGCGCCGTGTGGAGGGGGACGCTCTGCGGGGACACCCATCAGTCCCCGGGGATCCCCGTCCCCACCGTCACCCACCGCCGCCCACCCTCACCCCGCGCTCACCGGGCTGCTGATGGTCACCGGCGTGTGGAGCTGCAGGAGGGGGAGAGTGGGTGCTGGGGGGGGGTCACCCCTGGATCACGCCTGTCACCCATGGGTGCCCCCAGCTGAGCCTGCTGGGTGCTGAGCGCCATGGGATCGGCAGGAGAGACCCATGGGTGCTCCCACGGGCCTGTCCACTCAAACACCCCCCCACAGACCCTCGTGTTCCCCCCCCCCAGCACCCATGGGCTGGCCCCAGGGTCCCCCAGCACCCCCACCCCCACGGGGGACACTCCCACCCTTGGGTGCCCCAGCACCCCGACCCCCACCCCCAAACTCACGGGGGTCTCCGGGGGGGGCAGCACCGGTGCCACGGCTCCTGCACCTGCCTGCTGGGGTGGTGGAGGGTCATGGGGCGTGGGGACGGGGCCACCACCCCACATGTCCCCTGACCGCCCCCATGGATGTCCCCAAGCCCTGGATGTCCCCAACCGCCCCAGATGTCTCCATGGAGGTCTCTGTTCCCCTGCTGGATGTCCCCAATCTTCTGGGGTCCCCAACTCCCCCAGAAGTTCCTGTCCCCATGGATGTCCCCAACTCATGGATGTCCCCAACCCTCTCAGATGTCTCCATGGAGGTCTCTGTCCCCACCCTGGATGTCCCCAACCCCTGGATGTCCCCAACCCCTGGATGTCCCCAATCTCCTGGATGTCTCCAACCCCCTCAGATGTCTCCATGAAGGTCTCTGTCCCCCCCCCAGATGTCCCCAGCCCCTAGATGTCCCCACCCGCCCCCCCTGGAGGTCCCTGCTGGGGGGCAGCACCCCAGGGTGGGGGCTGGGGGTGCTCACGGTGAAGGTGACACAGGTGAGGGTGACATCACCGGTGACATCGAGGGCCTGGACGCTGTTGAGGGGCAGGCGGTGCAGGAACTCCAGCGCGTGCTGCCCGTTCACTGCCACCTGCGGGGACAGAGGGGACAGCGGGGTGACACACCTGGGAGCACGGTGGCGCTGAGCACCCATGTCTGGGTGCTGGGGGTCAGAGCACCCATAGGTGGGTACTGGGGGCCTGAGCACCCATTTCGGGGGCGAGGGGCACCCACGTCTGGGTGCTGGGGGTCGGAGCACCCACAGCGGGGGGTGACACCCCACGCCGGGGGGGGGTCCCACCTGGTAGCCGCGCTCCTGGGCGTTGATGAGGATCTCGAGGGCCCCCCCGGGGCTGAGGCCGCGGGGCGGGGGGGTGCAGAGCTCCTCGTGCCCCCACAGCCTCCCCAGCTGCGCGTTGCACCCCAGGGTGACCCCCCAGCCGAGACGGGCGTTCAGCCGCAGGGCGACGTTCCCCCCCATGCAGCGCAGGGCCACCGTGAACCTGCCACGGGGGCACCCGTGGGTGGGGGGCACCCAGACACCCCCACCCCCCTGCCACCCCCAGCACCCTAGTGACTCCCCAGTCCATGACTGGGGCACCCCCTGCCCCACCTCCCCATTTCCATGGGGTTGGGGGGCACCTTCCGCCCCCCTTCCTGGCTGGGGGACCCCCCCGTGCTCTCCCCCGCCTGCCGCCACCGAACCTTTGCCCTTCCCCATGGCACCCGGCCAGTCCTGGGGTGTGGCTGCTGGGAGGGGGTACTGGGGGGTACTGGGAGATACTGGGGGGTACTGAGGGGTACTGGGAGATACTGGGGGGTAGTGGGGGGTACTGGGGGGGTACTGGGGGGTACTGGGATGTACTGGGTGGTATTGGGGGGGTACTGGGGTGTACTGGGAGGTACTGGGGGGGTATTGGGGGGGGGTACCCACCTCTGTGCCTTGGGCCGGACCTGCCCCTGGATTATCACCATCCTCCCCCTGCTCAGCCCCCCGAAGATGTACCCCAGGAAGGGGACGCTCTGGATGGGGACAGGGATGGGGGGGGACACACACGGTGGCCCCGGGAGGGACACACCGAGCCCAGAGGTCACTGCTGCCCCCCCCAAGCACCCCCCTATGGCCCCCCAGCCCCATACAGCACCCCCCACTCTATATAGCCCCCCGCCTGAGTCCCATATAGACCCACCAGCCTCATACGGCCACCCCCAGATCCATAGGGTCCCCCCTGTCCCCACAGGGTCCCCCCTCCCCATAGGATCCCCCTCATCCCTGTAGGATCCCTGCCAGCCCCATGGGGCTCCCCCAGCCCCATAAGGTCCCCCTTTCCCATAGGATCCACCCCTCCCAGCCCCATAGGATCCCCCACAGCCCCATAGGATGCCCCTGGCCCCATAGGGTTCCCCCTCCCCATGGCTCCCCCGCAGTCTCATAGGGTTTCCCTGGCCCCACAGAGCTCCTCTGGCCCCATACCCCCCCCCCCCCCCGGCCCTATAGACCCCATAGGGCCCCACTCACGGGGTTGATGATGGGGGGCTGCGAGTCCATGGTGGCCAGGGGTCCCTGGGGAGTTGGGGGGCCGCTGGGTGGTGGGTCCCTGGGTGCTGGTGCTCCCGCAGGCGGGTGTGGTCCCTCCCCGGTGACCTCTGTCCTCCCCCACTCACACTTTCGCTTCTCCACGGTGGCACCTACGCAGAGGGTGGCACCATCACCCTTGTCCCCGTGTCCTTCTGGGGACCCACCAGCCGCCCGGGGGGGACACCCCCACCAGGACCTGCCATCCTCGTGGTGCCCCCATCCCCAATGTCCCTGGTGGGGGGGGGGGGGGGGGGAGGTGTATTCTGGGGGGTGCTGGGACACCCGGGGACACCGGCCACCCCCTCCTGGTGACACATGTGGCTGCTTGGCCAAGGCCACCATGAGGAAATGCCACCGCTGCCACCCGCCCCCGTGCAGGATCCGGCCTGGCCTGTTATGGCCCCGTGTCCCCCGTGTCCCCATGTCCCCATGTCCCCCCGTGTCCCATGTCACCTCCATCCCCTGTGTCCCCTCCCTGCCATGTCCCCTGGATGGATCCAGTCCCCCATTAACCCTTTTCTGGTCAGTGGGGCCAGACCTGATTTTGGGGTGGAAAACCCCGCTTGTGGTGACGTGGTGGGTGGCCAACCAGTGTCACCAGTGCTGGTGGCCGGTGAGTGTCAGTGGTGCTGGTGGCCGACAGGTGCCATCTGTGCCCGGGCCAGCAGGTTCCTCTGGCAGGAGCCACAGGAAGCGGCGATGTCACGGCGATGTCACGGTGGTGTCACGGCGGTGACGGTGTGGCCGTGTCTCGGGCAGCTGCTGTCCCTGCGCCCCCGACAGGGGGGATCCTGTGGCCTTGGTGTCCCCCGTGGCTCCTCACGCCCCCTCCCTCTCCCACGTCCCCCCATCCCCAAGGTTTATCCCTGTCCCCCACATCCCCCGTGTCGGTCCCCCAGGTCCCCTGCCCTGTCCCCACATCCTCACCCCCTGCTCTCCCCATCCCCACCCACACCCGCTCCCGCCATGGGGCTGGAGCCAGCCGGGCATTGCTGGGCCCTGACTCAGGAGAAGTTCCCGCCGGCGCAGCCGGAATTTCTGCCCCATCCACACCCAATCGCTTCCTCCCGGCCGCGCAGTGGCAGGGCCGGATCCTGACCCCGTATAAAGCCGGTGCTGAGCTGGCCGGGACCGATGTGGCCGGAGGCAGGCGGGGATGGAGCCGGCGGCGCTGCCCGGGGTAGGACGGGGACGGGGACGGGGCAGGAAAAGGCCCCTGGGGGGTGGCCCTGGGGCGGCTTGCAGGGGGTGGTGCTGGGCCCCAGCCACCAGTGTCCCCAGTACAGGCTGGGCTAGGGTCACCAGTGTCACCATTATTGCCCAGTACAGGCTGGGCTAGGACCTCCAGTGTCCCCAGTATAGGCTGAGCTATGGTGGCCAGTGTTCCCAGTACAGGCTGCCCCATGGTCACTGGCGTGCCCTGTATCAGCTGTCCCATGGTCACCAGTGTCCCCAGTATAGGCTGCCCCATGGTCACTGGCATGCCCTGTATCAGCTGTCCCATGGTCACCAGTGTCCCCAGTATAGGCTGCCCCATGGTCACTGGTGTGCCCTGTATCAGCTGTCCCATGGTCACCAGTGTCCCCAGTCCTGGCTGACCCTGTGTCCTTCATCCAGGCTCTTGCAGAGTCTCCCCAGTTCAGGATGTCCCAGAGCCACCAGTGCTCCCAGTCCAGGTTGTCTCATGCTCCCCAGTGTCCCCAGCACCAGTTGCAGCCTGGTCCCAGTAACCAGCAGGCCAGTTTGTCCTGGTTAGTCCTCATCACTCCATCCCAGTCCATCCCAGTCCATCCCAGTCTGTCCTCACACCCCTCCTACCACCCCTCAGGGGCACCTGGGGAGGGGACATGGGGTCCCCGAGGCCCTGAGGGATGAGGACGGGGTCACCCAGGTCAAGAGCAACATTTTGGTGCCAAGCCCCTAAAACCCCACCAAAAACATGAGGTGGCTCTGGCCCCACAGTGTCCCCATGTCCCCGTGGTGTCCCCATGTCCCTGTGTCCCCACATCCCCCTGTCCCCAGGCTGTCCCCGGGGGTGCAGCAGGTGCCACCTGTCCCTCCCCCTGCAGGGTCCCTGCTCGCCGGAGTGTGGGGGGTCCCCCACGGCCCCCCCAGGGTGCTGCGAGGAGCGGCTGGCCTGCCTGGGCCCGGGGGGCGACGCCTGCGCCACCCGTGACGGCGCCTTTGTGGAGGCAGAGCCCAGGGAGCACCGAGGTATGGGGGGGCGGGGGCACCGTGGGGACGGGAGCAACAGGGGTGGCTGGGCCTTACACGGGGGGCCCATCCCGTCCCATCCCACCCCACCCCATCCCATCCCATCCCATCCCATCCCATCCCATCCCATCCCATCCCATCCCATCCCATCCCATCCCATCCCATCCCATTCCCACCTCATCCCATCCCACCCCACCCCATCCCATCCCGTCCCATCCCACCTCACCCCACCCCACCCCACCCCATCCCATCCCATCCCACTCCATCCCACCCAATCCCATCCCATCCCATCCCATCCCACCCCATCCCACCCAATCCCATCCCATCCCACCCCATCCCACCCAATCCCATCCCATCCCAACTGGGCCAACTGTCCTTCCCCCCCGATTTGGGCTCTCCCCACCCCGTTTCCCCTCACCAGGATTTGGGCTCCCCATTGCTGCCGCACCCACATCCTCAAGTTGGGGGGGCAGGGGGGCTCCCCAGTGCCTGCAGAGGTTGAGGGGGGACATGGGGTGACCCCCACTGTCCCCTCCTGGTCCCCAGAGGCGCTGACGGAGGATGACATCTACTGCCGCTGCCTCTCCAGGACGCTGTGCCACACGGCCACCCCCGTCACCGTCGGCTTCTACGCGCCCTGTGGCCACCGCCTCTACTCCCTGCTGGACAAGGTCACCGGTGGGTGCCACGGGGCCACCACGTGCCACCCCCGCTGAGCCCCCCAGCCAGCCCTGGCCAGGTGCTGGGGGCCCCCACGGCACCAGCCTCCCCCCTTTGCGCCCTGGATTTGGGGTCCCTGGTGTAGCAGCATCTGTCCCGCTCCCCTCTCCTCACCCCTGGATTTGGGGTCCCTGCTGCTTGTCCTTCCGCCCCGTTTTCTTCTACAGCTTTGGGGATCCCCGTTGCACCAGTACCCATCCTATCCCACCACACCCTGTCCCACCCCACCCCGTCCCACCCCACCCCATCCCATCTCCATCTCCATCTCCATCTCATCCCATCCCATCCCATCCCATCCCATCCCATCCCATCCCATCCCACCCCACCCCACCCCATTTCTCCCCCCAATTCGGGGTCCCCCTTCCCCCCGCCATCCCTCATCCCCCCGCCCCCCCCCAGGCTTCATGCGGGAGGAGATGGCGCGGCGGGAGGAGGCCGAGCTGCGCCGGAGCCACCAGAAACCGCGGAGCCCCGAGGGCTGGGGGCTGCTCCTGGCCCTCTGGTACTTGGCCTTCTACAAGCCCATCATCACCGAGGGCCACCTGAGGAGGAAGAACATCGAGTTCATCTTCATCCGCTTCAGCGCCTGGCAGTACGCCGGCTGCGACAAGCTCTGGGCCGGTTTGGTCACCACCCTCTGCGACAACATCCGCCACCATTTCGGGGCTCTGCCCCTCAGCGTCTACCATGTGATGGGCACCCGACCCCGCTTCGCCTCCGGCTTCAGCCAGAAGGAGTGGGTGCTCAAGACAGGCACCTGCCTCAAGCTCTGGGGGCTACTCTTTATCCTGGGTGCTGGCCTCGCCATCCTACTGGTGGCCCTCTTGGTGCCCGGCGTCAAGGACCACCACGCTTTGAAGGTGGTGGGGAGCGCCGTCACCTCCCTCTCCGGTTCCGGTTTGGTGCTTGGAGCTGTCTCCGTCTTGAAGAACCTGTTAGTCAGTGAGAAGCAGAAGATCGAGCGCTTGACCAACAGCGAGAAGTTTGCCAGCCAGCTGGGCTTCATGAGCAAGGTGCGCAGCGAGGTGGCGGTGTTGGTCGACTTCTTGGCCTTCATGGAGATCTTCGAACGCCGACGGCTCCGCGTGGTGCTGGAGATCACCAGCCTGGACATCTGCTACCCGGAGAAGGTGGCCGGCGTCCTCAACGCCATGAACACCTTGCTCTCCGACGCCAACACCCCCTTCATCTTCATCCTGGCCGTTGACCCCAGCGTCATTGTCCCCTGCCTGGAGCAAACCGGTTGCATGAAGGGTCTTGCCGACAACGGTTACCTCTACCTCAACCGGACGGTGACGCTGCCCTTCTCCATCCCGGAGATGGGCGCCCGCTCCCGCCTCCAGTGCCTGGAAGCCGCCGTCCAAACGCGGGAGGACCTCATGTACCGCATCATCACCAGCAACGTGGAACGCCGCCGGGCCAAGTGCCAGCACGTCCCGGCCGCTCCCACTGGGCGGGAGGCGGACGCCGAAGCCGTTCGTTGCATCCACGAAGCTTTCCACTGCCTCCACGATGGCGCCGACCCTCTGGCCCGTTACCTCCCCACCGACGGCACCCACGTCCGCCGCATCGTCAACACCATCCCCATCACCCTGCGGCTCCTCCTGCACCGCGCCGGCACCCCCGGCACTCCCTCGCCCCGTGCCGCGGCGGCGTGGGTGGTGTTGGCCGACCAGTGGCCGTGCCGGCTGAGCTGGGTGCTGCAGTGCTTGGAGGACGCTTGGCAGAGCCACCCGGCGCCGGATTTAGGTGGACGATCCCTGTGGAGCATTTTCCAGGAGAACGTGGGGGAGCTGAGCGCCCTGCGGCAGCCCCTGCACAACGTCCTCAGCCTGGACGGGGACCCCGAACTCTTCCAAACTTTTCTGGCTTGCGATTTCCCCTTCGCCGCCCGCGACGCCCGCGCCTTCCTCGGTGTCACCGTCAACCTGGACCACTCCATCCGGCACAAGATGGGGCTCCTGCGTGGCCTCGACCGCCTGCAGAAAGCCACCGCCGTGTCCCGCAGCGTCCAGTGTCCCCCCACCGAGTGACGGGGACCTCGGGGCTCCCCCAGAACCAGCCCGGGGTGTTGGTGACACCAGGGTGTCCCTGTGGCCCGTGCCCTGTTGTCCTGACCCGTTTGGGGACGGGGACAATTCCTGTCCTCCCCCATCTCTAAAAAGGGGGTGAAAATGTCCGTAGGGGATGGAACTGGGGTGAGCAGAGGGGACTGGGGGAGCCCCGAGATGACCCAGAGGGTTCCGGAGGGTCACTCACTCCACCCCCCCCCCCATCTGGGATCCCAACACCCACTGCCACCCCCCCAAAACACCCTTTGGGGACCATCCCCCTGTGAGTGGGTCCCTGGGGGGGGACCCCCTCAACAAACCCCAAAGCCACTGGGGTCATCCCATAATAAACCAGTTGAACTTCCCACTCTGCCTCTTGGCTCAAATAAGCTTTTGGGGGTCCTGTGGCCTCCTTGGGGGGGTGTGTGTGTTGTGTGTCTTGGGACGGGTCAAGGGGCTGGAAAATGGGTGCAGGGGGGTGCTAATTTTGGGGGGAAAACCAGCCCAAAGTGCCAGCGGGGGGGTGGGGAATGTCAGACGCCGGGATACGGCACATCATCAGCGTTAATTAATCGCCCAAGAACTCCAACCCGCTCCGAAAATCCTCCTCAGCGTTGTTTTTTTGGGGGGGGAGGCGGGGGTGTGTGAGTTAATCTGAATTGGCCTTATTTCCCGAAAGGCCCCAATAAAGCTGATTTTTGAGGCAGGCTGACCCAAGGAGGGCGGCGTGGCGGGGTCGGGGGGGAGTCGGTGACGAATGCAGATCTCATTTAATAGAAAACAGTGTTAACAAAAATACACGACAGAAAGAAACGACAAACACCAGCAGATCGATGGCCGCAGCCCCCGGCCGTAGTGTCAATGCCGCAGCCCCCCCCCGGCCCCCCCCTGCCCGCAGCTCCCTGATAGATTTATTGCACTTAAGAAAGAAAAGCGACGCGTCCTTTTTTTTTTTTTTTATCCACCCCTCCAAAAAAACCCGACGCCGGGCAGGACCCCCGCAGCCTCCCTGAGAAAAGCAGCCGCTGTGCCCCCCGCCACGAGGCGCTCTGGCGTCCCTGGGGGTGTGGGGGGCGCGGGGGGACCCCAGGGGTGTCACTGCCAGCGGACGCCCAACCCCACGCCAGCTGGTTTTCCCTGGGGAGCCCCGGGGGGGGGATGGAGATGCCGGGGGTCCCGGTGAGCAGCGGGGAAGCGGCTCCTGCCAGCGTGTTCCCAACTTGGACCCCCACCCCCCCCCCCAAAAAAAAAAAGGGGGGTTCCCCCACCTCACCGGGACGCCGCCGCGCCAGCACGGCTGGCTGCGAGGAAGCCCCGGCAGCCCCCCAAGTCTTCCAGCCCCTCTGGGTGCCGCAGCCCCTCCAGGGGGGGGTTTTGCATGGTGGGGGGGGGAGGGGCCTCTATTAATGCTTTTTGTATTATTATTTTTTTTTTCCCGGCAGCCCCGGAGCAGGAGTTGAGTTACAGGTTTAGCCCCAAAGGAATTAATGAATTCTACCACCATCCTCTAAATCCCCAACCCAGTAACTTCGCAGCTGACGATAAATATATACCGAAAACAAACAAATGAACGAAAAAAAAAGAAAGAAGAAAAAAAAAAGGAATTGAAAAATAAATAACCATTGTGGCTGCAGACGCAGCCTGTCCTGGGGAATCGTTAGCGACAGCCGCTCCCCCACGGGCGCAGCCCTTCGTCCTCCTCCCCGTTGCCGTAGTGTGTGGTTTTTGCTCCCGGTGGGATCGATGCAGCGTCGCTTTGGCCCCGGGATCTCCTCCTCGGAGCAAGATATTAAAAAAAACAACAACAAAAAACGAACAAAAAAAAAAAAAATAAAGGTGACAGTCGCACGGGTAGTGTCCAGTGAGGGCAGGGCCGGGCAGGAGCCGGGATGGCCCCGGTTGGGTCATTTTTCTCCGCTTGCCTTCTCTCCACCGCCCCAGGGAGGCGAGTTGGGCGCCTGAGGAAGAGTCCAGGGGCAGGAAAGTGGGGTTTTTTTTGGGGGGGGAGGGGGGGAATTTTTTTAAAATAACCCTTTGTCCTGAAGCCCGAGGTTGGTTTCTTAATCGTTGTGTGGAGTGGGAAGAGAATAAAGCTACGCCAGAGCCTCCCCTCGATGCCGAGAGGCCCCCCCAGGACCTGCAAGAGAGAGGATGGAGAGCGGGGATGGGGTCCCCGGCCCGCGGGGACGCTCCCGGGGGGGCCCCCAGCCTCCCCTCACCACTCACCTGTGCTCACAGCGGCTCCTGCCCCGCATCCTGGCTGGCCTCGAGGAGCAGCTCCTCCAGCTCCTGCTCGTTCTTGGAGCAGCTCAGCTCTGCAAGCAAACGGCCACCATTTTCCTTCGCCAGCCCGCATTCCCCTCGTCCCCCCCCCCCAAAAAAACACGTGTGCGGGGCAGTAGCCCAGTGGCTAACGAGGAGGCTCAGCGAGCGGCCTGCAGGGCTCAGCCTCTTTAAGGAGTATTTCCAAGAACGAAGCTCTTCGGCACAGGGAGATTCGCTTCGGGTTCGAACTCACCCTGGGAAAAGCCCCCCCAGCATCGGGAACGGCTCCGCGCTCCTCCCAGGCTCCGATTTCGGGCCAGAGAGCAGCTCAGGACCCTCGGATTTTTGGGGGGGCTGGGTTCTGGAGCGCTTACCGTGCTCGGCGGCACAGCTCCCCACTTTCCCGTTGCCGTCCGAGGGCGTTTCCGGCAGCGCTCGCGCAAAATCCATCTTCAGGCCATTGGGGAGGGGAGTGTCGTGGGCCGCGCTCTCGCAGGCCGGGGGGTCACCGGGCTCGGTGCTGGGCGCTGCCGAGCCGACAGCGGCCTCGGGAACGGCCCCGTTGGCCCGGGGCGCCGGGAGTTCAGGTTTTGTGGCCGGAGCCGGGCCTGGTTGCGCGGCGTCCTCGGCAGCTCGCTCCGGCAGACTCTCCACCCGCGTCACCACAAAGATTTTATGGCCTCGCCCGGGACTGGAAACAGAAATCCTTCTCTCGTTTCCCTGGGAGGGCGCAGAGGCCAGAGAGGCGGCAGGACTCCCCGCACCGGCGTCGCGCTGCGATTCCTCAGCGCTGGGCAGCGGGGGAGGCCGGTCCCTTGGCTTCTCTGGGCGCGGCTGGGGCGCGGTAGTGCCGTCGGGGTGGTTTGGGGGGACGCTCGAGTCCTTCGTCTCGAACCCAGCATCCACCTCCTCGTCCGTGTCCGAATCAGAGTCCGTCACGTCGCCGTCATCGTCCTCTGCCAGCTCTGTCGCCCCGTTCTCCGAGGCCGCCGGGGTCTCCCCTGCCTCTTCCCCCTCTTCCGCAGCGGAGCCGGCGCTGCCGTCCTGGCCATCCTCCGCCGAGCCCTCCTCCTCCAGAGGCTCCGTCACGGTGATCTCCGGCATCGAGGCCGACTGCTGCAGCTTCTGTTCCTTCTCCTCCTTCTCTTTGGCCAGGATGAAGTTGCGCTTGCAGCCGTTCTGGATCTCGGCCAGGAGAGCCTTCTGGGTTTCGATGAAACTTTTTACCTGCGAGGGAAGGGAAACCATCGGTCACTCAGGACGTTGGGGAATCAGAAATTATCTTCCAGGACAAAACCACGTGGCCACAGGCCAGACAGGAATTAATTTCAGCCGAAAAAAGGGAAAGCGGCTGAGCCGAGCAGAAGACTGCTGGTGTCACCCCCCTCGAGGACGGCGTTTTCTTGTGGGGGAGCTCAAGGAGGGCCCCGAAAAGGTGAAAGAGGGGTGGGCGAGCAGGCGCGTTACCCACCGCCTCCTTCTTGGGCTCCCTGTCCAAGTCGAGGCGCAGCAGCGAGTGGTTGACCTTCAGAGCGAGCGACAAGGCCATGAGGCCGCCCGTCTTGATCTCGTTCTCTCGCAGGTCCAGGCGCAGCAGCCGCGGGCTCTCCGCGATAAACTCCGCCACCGCCACGGCACCTGCGAGAGGGGCGGGGGACACACCGTGACAGCGCTGGTCCCCTCACGCCAGCATCGAGCAGAACTCGGTATTTTGAGGGGGGATATGGGGGACGGGGGGTGCCACCCACCTTCGCAGGTCAGCTTGGTGGACGCCAAGCCCAGGCGGAGGACCGAGCGGTTCCCGATCAGCCCGTTCTTCAGGTTGCGGACGCCTTCGTTCCCGATGGGGTTGTGGCCCAAGTTGAGGGTCTCCAGGCTCTGTGTGTGCGGCTGCGGGTACCCAGGGGAAAAAGATGGCGGCTCCCTGAGTGGGTTTGATCCCCGGCTGATCCTCCGAGCCCGGGAGCGGCGGCAGAGGGGGCCGAGGGGCGGGTTCTCCTCCGCCAGCACGTCACACCGTCCCTCCCGGACCGGGCCCCGGGAGAGCTGTCTCTCCGAGAGCGAAGCCGCCGCTCCCCGAAAGGTGCCGGGATCTACTCACCAGCGTCATCCCCAGGTAGGCCATGCCGGTGTGAGTCAGCTGGTTGTTCCACAAAACCAGAGTCACCAGCCCCCTCCGCTGCTCCTTCAGCCCTTCGCAGATGTACGCCAAGCCTGGAAAACAGCCGGGGGGGTCAGCAACCCCCCCCCCCGACCCCGTCAGCTTCGTCCCGCTGCTCCTGGCCAGGATGGACACGCCAGAGAAAGGCCACGGCCTCGTTACGCCTCCCCACTCCAAACCCCTTGCCCGAGATGCTTGATTTCAGCTCGGTGGCGCGCAAAGCACGTCAAAACAGGCAATTAAACCTCTGGGTGTATAAAACTAATTAGCTGGAGCCTTTGGAGCAGGGTACAAAACCCCCGCGGAGGGAGCTCCTGGGGCAGGCGCTGTTTTCGATTGCTGCAAACGTACTAATTTGATAAGATAAACGTACTAATTTGGTAAGAGCGCGGCACCCCAACGCCTGCGCCGCTGCGGAAACCCTCAGCGAGCGACTTCCCGTCGGGGACAGCCCCGGCAGCGCTCGTTATTAAGCGCCCAAAGATGCGAAAGACGCAGCAGCTGACCTGGAAGGCAGCAAATTAATATTTGTACCTGAGAGCGGGACCCAGCCCACGACAGGGCCAGCGACACCCATCTGGGTCGCGCTCGGCCACCTCCACCGACCCACGGGGATCGGCATCGCCGACCAGAACCTGCCAGGACCGAACTCCGGTCTGGGGTTGTTTCGCAATTGCTGGGTTGATATTAGATTTGGCCGCTTGTTTGGCTCCGGGGAGGAGAGGAGATAAATCAGAGAAGAGCCAAAAGACATGACTCCGAGGCATCCCCACCTCTCCCTACCCTGGGGAGCCGCCATGCGCCTCACAGCCCGGCGCAGGAAGCAAACAAAGCTTCTCTAACGACTTTAGCCTTAAACCCGAGCGGTTTACCCCACAGAAATCACATCAAAGCTGCCCTGTGCACCCCTCAGCTCGGCTGAGCCTCCCCGTCAGCCTCTCGAGTTCTGTGCCCTGCAGCCAAGTTCCTCCCCGCCTTAAATCTGGGTCAAAACTCCGGGGAATCGGGGCAGCGAGAGGCCCTCACCTGAGTCCAGGACGTGGTTGTTCCTCAGGTCGAGTATCTGTATGCAGCTGTTGAATTTCAGCAGGTTGCCGAGCTGAGCCGAGTCCTGCAGCCCGTTCAGCTTGTTATCGGCCAGGTAGAGCTCCCGCAGGTTCATGTTCATCTTCAGAGCCGTGGCTGAAAAGGCGGAAAACCAGCACCTTGACCCATGCCCCACGACCGTTACGAGCCCCCGGGCCCGGCCAAGCCCAGAGTGGTGATGGGAGTGCGCGGCACAGCTGAGACGCCGGCTGAAAGCCTCGGGCTGGATTTTGGGGGTGTCCAGCCAGCAGCAGGACCCCCCATGAGCCCTTTTCACCTTCCCACCTGCAGCGGCAGCGGCTCATGGTGCCACGATGGGGCTGCCCGCAGCCAGGGCTGGCGTCGATCCACGCAGGGCACATGCCCTCGCTTTTTTATAGCTCGGCCAACCTAATAAACCCCAGAAACACTCCCCTGCCAGAACCCTTAGCTCATCACCATCACAACACCACCACGAGCTCCAGCTTGGCGGTGATTTATTGCCAATTTGTTCGCTTAACGACAGGGCCGCCCAGCTCTGGCTTACACCTCCTGCCCGCAGCCTGGGCTGGCGCTGAAACACCCAACCTCCCCCCGGGGACAGGCACCGGCGCTGCCACCACCCCGAGGCCTCACTCCCGTGCACCCGGGGAGTTCCTGGGGGACACGGAGCGGGGGACTCACCCAGCAGCATGAGCGGGCGGCCCGAGAGGCTGGCGTTCTCCAGGTGCAGGACGACCAGGCTGCTGCTGATGCGCAGGGCGCGTGCCACAAACGGCGCCGAGTGGTCCAGCAGCGGCGTGTTTCGGGCGTCCAGGTACTGCAGGCAGTTCGTCTGGGAGGAGAACGCGAGAGGCGTGAGCGCTCGGCCTCGGCCACCTGCTTTGTTCACTGGTTTTGCTAGGTGGGGTTTAAGGCCGAGCTGGTTTACAGGCCAAATCGCACCCTGGCCACTGACGCTGCCTCCAGGCCGCTCGGGTAGGAGCTCCTGGGATAACTTACACCCATCCAAAACATCGTTTTGGTCACCCCACGGGCTCCAGAGAAGAGGCAAAGAGCCAGAAGGAACCGCTCAGGTAACCCCGTGCCGAGCCAGACAATTCCATCACCCTCAAGCTACGGCACCAGGGAGGACACGCCTCAGGTGACCGGAGCCACATGGTGTTCTCCAAAGAAAAGCTTCCCTCATCCTTGCACATCTGAGCTTTCTAAAACTCCAAAACGTGTCTTAGAGAGCTCCTCTGCAGCTTTTATGGTGACACCCCGAGCTCTCCAGATCCGGGGTCTGAGAAGGCATCATGCCGCACGTCCCTCGCCCAGGGTCTTGCTGGCTCCGCACGCGCCGTTTACCCGCAGCGCACCAACAGCCTGTTTGGTGGATTTACTGTTTGCCGTGCTACCACACGCCCTGTCACACCTCCAGATTCTCCCTCGCCTACCCCCAAAATTAAAAAGCCCCAAGCTGCAGCCACGTCGAGGGTGTCTCGAGCTCCGTCACAGCACCCGCGTACGCGCAGCCGGTTTTAAAGCCTCTATGGGCTCAGCCAGCGCCGCGCGGCAACGTCTGGCTCCTCCAAAACGGGGGGTGGGCACTGCCTGCACGGTGGGAGCCCCGGTTCCCGGTACCAGCCCCCCCACGAAGGCGCCGGGGGGAAGGCTCCCGGATCACGACCGAATGGCCGGCGGTTTTCCTGCTGGAGTCACTCCACGAGCAGGTCGCAGGGCAATTGGGGATCAAGGGCGGGTGCTGCACCCCGCCGCCGCCTCTGCGCTCGCCTTCGGAACAATGAGGTTAATTAGCCCTGAAAGCCAAACACTAGCGCTCGTCATCCTGCTGTTAAAGATAATTAATACCCGGCTTGAGAGGCTGACCCTGCAAGCATGCCGCTAATAACAGCCTGATCTTTTATTTATTTTTTTTTGCTGGGATCTGCATTTCCATTTTCTCCGCGCCGGCTGCTCGCTGAGGCATTAAGCAACCTCGCGGAAGGTGGGAAGGGTGATTTTTTTTCCCTGCCTCCGAGCCTGGGTCTTCCTGAACCGGGTGGTTTTCTGGCCAGGCGAATACAAAACCACGTTGACGGTCTCGGGAAGCACAAGGGAGTCTTTTGGGAGACTCACCGGTGTAGCCGCAGGGAGTTAAAGGAGGCGCCGAAAATATTTATGAGGGAGAACAAACCTTCCTCATCATGTGGGCAGCTGCCTGCCAGCCTCGGGTGCCGATGTGTTTGTTAAAGGAGATGTTGAGGTGCGTCGCCGACTCATAATACTCAATCATGTCAAACAACGCCGAGGCGCCCTGCAAAAGAAAAGCTGCGTTAAGCGGGCAGGCAGAGGCTGAGCGTGGTTTGAGAGGGAAAACACGAGGTTTTGCTGCACTAGGACACAAGTGGATCGGGCACAAGCCAGCTCCTCCAAATGCCTCTTGAACGGCGTCAAAAAAACCCCAACATCTCCCCATATTCCCAGTGTTCCCAACACCGGGAGTGTGCTTGGGGACCGTACGACACTTCCAAGGACATGGGAAAATGTGGGGTTTTTTCTCCCCAACCCTCACCCCCCGGATACTCAAGCTGAGCTGAGGCTGGGCTATTGGCTCAGCACCCTCCTGCTCCCTGCGGGGTCATCCAGCTCTGTGCGCAGCAGCGACGCTCCCCCCGCCAAGAAACCACCCAATAATCCAATCAGGCTAAAACAAAAAAAAAAGGTATAAAACCCAAGACTTGTCGCAGGGTTAGGAGTGAAAGGGATTAGCAGAGCAGGACTCGTGCCTGTGAAAGGTCTAAAGCTCCTACGGCAGAAGCGGAACAATTTGCCTAATTACATAATGGGCCTCTTTGGAGAAAATTAGCTGAAACATATGCTGGAGCGGGCAGAGAAGAGCCACAAAAGTGCTGCAAGGCTTCCAGAAAAAAATATGCAGAGAGACCTGGAGGACTGGAAATCACCAGCACGAAGGCAAACAAGAGAAAGAACAGGTCTCCAGGGAAAAACAGGACTTTCTGCTGGAACTGGGGCGCTTGTCGGCAGGAAGTGAAGCTGGACACGGGGTGACTAAGGCCCCCGTGCGCCGCACCCGGGCGAAAAACGCCGCTGCTGTGGAATGAATCGGCGGGGCAGGGACGGGAGCGGGAGGTCTCGGGGCTGTGGGGGGCTGGTGTAAACCCTCCTCCGTGGCTGTTTCCCCCCCCCGGCAGCGGACACGGAGCCACATCGGGCACCGCGTGCCCTGCAGACGTCTCGCTCTACCACAACTGGAAGAGAAAAGCGGAAAGCGTTGACGTTTGCGAGCTCTCTGCCCGTGCCGCCCAGCTCTGAAGCCACGGGGTATGTTTAAATTATTAACGTAGCATTGTTCCTCCTGCGAGATAAGGAGCGGAATGAAGCACGGGATCATTTTACAGCCAAAGACGTCACGAGCTCAGCCAGCCCGTCCCCTGCTCAGTGGCCACGTGTCCCTCGCCGGGCTGTGGTGCCATCAGGGGACTCATCTGTCCCCCAAACAGCCCCGTCCTGTGGCCACGGACCCCCAAAGAGCCCTGTCCTGTGGCCACGAGCCCCCCCACCAGCCCAGAGTGATTGTGCCCCCAGCGCCCAAGTCCGGCGGGATTCCGGCCGGCCTCAGGATGGGACAGGGTCAGCAAGAAACCACGGCGGCTCGGAGCCAGCAGTGTCAGAGCAGGAAAATGTCCAAGTCACATTTTCCCCCACTTCGTATTGGATGTGGGCAGCGGCCAGGAGAAGCTCGTGGCTGCTGAGTCTTCCCAAAGTGGGGAAAAATGGGGGAAAAAAAGCATTAAGAGCTTCCGAGCAAGACAGGTCTGAAGCCAAGTTTGGGATACGGATGGATGACGCAGGAAAAACAAGACCCTCGGAGAAAGGGGATGCACCGGGGCAAGGGGAACTTGGGATCAGAGACGGCTAAAATAATTTTTAACTGCTTCCTTAATTTTTAACCTCCTCTGCTTACCCACTGGGAGCTGAACTCAGGGCCCCAGGCATTGCGAGGAAGGAGGAAGGCAAGTTGGGACAGGATGGAGCGTGCAGAAGGGAGCGTGAACTTCAGCATCAGCCTCAAAAAGCTGTCTGAGAGCTACACAATTCCCTCAGCTTCCACAACAGGTTTTACAATATGTATTTAAAATGTCTCGGAGCTCCGTGGCCACCCAGGCTTCAGAGCGAGTGGTCAACCTCTTCCTTTTGGAGCAGCAAACGCTGTGCCAGCAGACCTAAATAAGAGCATGGGTACGAGGGGAATGGGTACAGAAACACAGTAGAGTCCCCCAAAAATAAGTCACGGCTCAGGAGGAGCTCAGGCCTGACCACAAAACCCGTGTGGTTTGCATTAGCTGCGAAAGAGGAAGGAGAAACTGGGAGAGGTCAGGGCCACTTACGTCTTCATCCAAGCTCGTCTGCTCCAAATCGACAATTTTGAACTGGACCCGCTTGAAAATTTCTTCCAGCGCCTCGCAGGCTTTGTAATCCAGCTTCTCCCCTGGGGAAAAAGCAGAAAACGGGGAATCTGGGGGCTTGGGCACGTACGGCCGTGAGCTCGGGAGCCCCAAGCTGCAGGACAGAGGACGCGTGGAACGGCGACGTTCTCCCGCTTCGGGGGCAGCCCACCTTTCCAACAACCCGCCCAAAGGGGAATTCAAACCCGCCACTGGGCATTCAACGCCAATTTATTCTCGTGTGCCGTGGAAAGCGTCGCCTGGGACGAGAATTTCTCGTTAACAGACGCGGACCGGCCACGGCAGGGAGCCCCGAAAGCCATGGCGGGGCTCAGCAGCGCCACGAGCCGGGAGAGGGATCCCCAGGGAGACTTTGGGAAGGATGTTTCTGGCTCAGAGGATTTCAGAAATCCACCTCAAAACCAGGGCAGTCGCTCGCCCAACACAGATCGGCCCCAGCAGCAATGCTTTTGCTGCCTAAAATACATGAAAAACAGGGATTTCTGTCTCTCCGCAGAGCAGCCAGGCGTCTTCCCAGCGAGCCAGCCCCTCGCCGGCCCCCATCCCTCCGGAGGTACGTTACGAGCAGCTCCGCTGACAAACTAACGGCCTCTGGCTCTATAAAAGCACCACGGGGGCGAAATTAAATCCCTGCGGACACTTTGTAAAGACACACGCCGCTTTGCTGCCTCCGACAAATTAAATTATTCACGTTGCAATTTAGGGAAGTGCTGGCCTGAGCTGCCTTGAGGACATTTCCCAAGAGTTTGGGCTTTTTATTTACTTATTTTTTTGCTTATTTCCTAGGCCAGCCCTGCAGCAGGTCTCTAAGGCCCGAGGCACAGGCCAGACCACAGACAAGCCACGATGGCTCATCCCCGCTCCCCCCCATAACTCTGCACAAGCTACTTATGGTCGAAAAATGGGGAAATTTCCCCGAAAAGCAGCAATGTGGCCTCTTTTAGACACTTCATCGGTTGCCAGGGGGTGATTCTGCGAGGCAAACTGCAAAGGTGAAGGTGGAAGCTCTGCCTCTCCTCCTGACACCCGCAGATCCCATCCCCTGCACGAAGAACGAGGCGACAGCAGCCACGTCTGGTGCAACCCCGTTGACCCCCTCCAAAATATCAAAAGCCAAAAATGCAGCAGAAAACGGTTGCCTGTCGGGGACTCCAGTAGCCTCACTTCTAGGGGGAGGGAGACGTGGGCTCCAGCTGCCCAGCCAGCCAATGACCAAGGGATTTGTAAGAAAAAAATCCTGTTTGGCAAAGTTGGGCCCAAATGATGGCAGTGGAGCCTGTAAAAGATTTATTTTGGGGGGATTTGGGCAAGCTTGTTTGTTACTCCTCCAGGCGAATCAGCTCAGGACGGAGACACCCCAGCTCCCCACGAGGTGTTTTCTGGGGTTCAGTAACAGACCTTTCCAGTTTTCCCATCGCGCAAGGAGTTCTGAGACATCAGATGGAAAAGTATTCCGGCAAACCTGCTCCGGCTCAGCCCTAACTGATGCCCTGAACGAGCTGTTTTGGGAGACAGGGGGTATGAGGACGGTGCTCGGGGAAGGTGAGGGACAGTTCGCTGCCCAAGGGGCCACTGGAGCTATTTCTGGGGCTGTTCTGGTGCTCTTTGACCAGGACATTTACGCTTCTCGTACAAAACACCTCTGGTACTTACATTTCTGCTCTTGCTGGGATTAAGGCTCTTTCCTGCTCCCGCCTGCAAGAGCCTCAGCAGGGATGACGACTCCAGCAAGAGCTGCTCCACAGAATAAACCACCAGAATTACCCAAAAGAGAAATAAAATCCCCTGGTGATGAAAAAGGGGCCTACCTTTCAGATCTAAGCAGTCTATCCTGGGAGCCAGATCTTTAAATTCCTGCGAAAGATAAAGCAGCATTTTGTACTCAGGAGGAGGAGGAAGGCAGGGGGGCAGGGGAGGGGAATTAACGCGCTAGAATGAGGAGGTAAAGTGATAAAATGGGCAAATCCTCCCCCAAACGGAGAGGGGATGTGGGAACTCAGCCCGAGGTTCACTCGAAATCAAAGCTGCCACCTACGGCGCTTTGCAGGCTGGATCCGTGCGAGTCACAGGGAGAGCTGGGGCCCTCCCCGGGACAAGGTCTCGGAGCTCTACGAGGAAGGGTGGCTGATGAAGATGAGGGTCTGTTTCTGCACATGGAGGCGACGGAGCTGCCTGGGGAAGGCACAGCGGGTGAAAAAAGCAAAAATCCTCCCTCCCAGGCCAAGGAAAAAGCTTTTAAACCTCGCGCTGCAGCATGCTGCGATCAGGCCTGAGGATTTAAATTTTTATTCACCCGGCGTGAGCAGGGAAAACCACAGCGCCCATCGCGGTCTCCCTGCGGGCTTCCCTCCCCCCAAATCACATGTGAGGCCTAAACCGCTTTGTGAACGAGCCCGTTCAAGTCTCATCCCCCAGCTCAAAGGCCGGGAGGGGACAGCAGGGACGTCGGAGCCCACCTCCAGCACCCACCGCTGCCAGCGGGGCCGCAGCCGCCCCAGCGCAGCAGCCCGAGGAGACGGGCGCAGGGAAAAACCGCAGTAAACATCGTGTAATATTTTGCTAACAAACTTCTTCGCTTTCACTCTCTGTGACAGGTTTCATCTGGCCCAAAACCTCTTCGTGTTGTTAAAACAGGAGCCTTTGCTCCCATCCGACAGACCAGCCAGTGTAAAAGTCTACGGTGGGTGTAACGAAGGGCTGCGGTGGATCACCTGGTGTTGGGACAACACCCGCACCAGCTGTACCTGTATCTGCTTCAGTAGTTTGGGTATCTGCTTGCAGTTCAGCTTCTGGCAGGCTTGTTTGTAGGCGGTCATGATTTCATCAACAGTCACGTTCTGGGCTGAAAAGGGTAAGAACGGGGGTTACGGTTGTAGCGGCAGGAACTGACGCGTCCGCATGCCCCCATCGGACGCCACTACCCGCCGGGATTTACACCCGCCAAGGAGAAGACGTGAAGGAAAGATGTTCAAATGCCATAGAACGAAGGGAAACCTGAGCAGGGCTCGCTCGAACTCGTCTACGGGAGCAAGTCCTGTCTTGCTCGGGTAGAAAAGGCGCCGGAGAAGCGCAGCCGGCACCTCCGGCCACGTTTTGGCAGGTCACGGGATAACAAACCCCAACCCCCCGTCAGCAGGTCGCTGCCGTGGTTAACAAATACCACTGTCAAATATGTGCCTTTCTGCCTTTAGTTTCACACAACTTGGGTTTTCACTCGATCGCTCTGCAGGCACAGTGCCAGACAGGGCACATCCACCCGTGGGTGTCTCCAAGTTTTCCCTAATTGGCTTCCAGAGACTGTCAGAGGACTCAGGGGTCAGCCCGAGGCAGCGAGACATCGGCTAAAAGCTCCCGGAGTTGTCATCCCCCAGTAAACACCTCCTCCGAATTCAGCTCCCGGTCTGGAAGCCGCGGGAGGGACGTTTTGGTGCCGTCACCGCCCCAAGCGCCGCCGAGCTCGGCTCCCAGCGCAGCCCAGCGGCGTTTACTCACCGCTTCTGCCCTCCCTGAATCACAGGCAATGCTGCCGCTCCGGATGCCGGGGAAGCCGAGGCGGGCGGCGGGAGCTGCCGCCGGATCATTAGCCACGTGAGGCGACGGCCACCTCCGCTTTTGGCGTGATTTCGGTTCGGTGATCAGCCCCAACAAACACTAAAGCTGGTCAGAAGATGATCTGGAGAAACCAGATTCCCCAGGAACCTCAATCTGGCAGAGCACGAGGCAACCCCCCTTCCACCGCCTCCCATGCCCGAGGATTACGACATCGAGAGCTCAATAAAAAAAAAAAAAAGGACAATTGTTTTAATCTTCTCCCTGTTTGCAACAAACCCATCAGGCGTCTCGGCAGCGGGACTCACTCAGAGTGACACGTGGCGGAGGCAACGCTGTGCCCCGGCTCTGCCACACCACCCAAAAACCACCTTTTTGGCAGTTTTTAGCTCTGTGAGCCTTCCTGGCTCATCGTGGTGAGGTCTGCGGGGACAACACCCAGCTGAGCAAAGCAGCAAAGGTTTAAATACACCCCAAGCGAGCGCTTAACTAGGCAAGACGTAAAACGAGCTCTCATGCCCCAAAAGCCCCATGCGACGGAAAGCTTTTTCTCCTTCAAAGCGACGGGGGGCCCGATCACCGATTCCCCGGGAGCTGAGGAAAATCCACTGAGGCTGAGTGAGCCCCGTGTCTAAAAAAAGAGAAATATTAAGGTTAGCGAGGGGATTAGCAGCGTGCTGCGACGTTCCTGATCCCATCTGCCATGTGAATGGCTTTCCTCAAAAAAAAAAAAAAAATCAAGCGTGGTTTTGAGAAAGCGAGGGGAGTAAAGAAGAGTCGCTGCGGACGAGCGTCCGGGAGCACAAGGGCACGGGGTGAAGCAAATGTCTGGAAACTCGGCTCCAAAATGTCCTGGCTGAAGGATTTCTCCCCAAATCAGAACTCACGCACACGTTGCTAGTTTAGTTTTTATTAGTTTCTGGCAGGAAAATGCTTTGGTCTGCCCTCTCCTGGGTGGAAGGCCTAACCTTGAACAATTCTCACTGCTGGGGACTTGCTTCAGTTTTCCTCTGCGTCCATCCTGGCACGTACCCATTCCCACCTCACGGCGCTCGCCCATCCTGGCCGGAATTCCAGCGGGAAGACATAACTGATCTCGTGGTCCTCTGGACCTGCTTCTTCACAGCGAGAAGGTGGCCGTCCTGCGCGAGCCGAGAGCTGCGCTGGCACCGCAGCCCACGAGGATCGGAGCAACTCCCCGTTCCCGAAGAACATCCCGGGCTGGGTTCATCCACGCGGGTAAACGCTCGCGAGCGGATCCAGATCACCGGCAGGAACCTCTCGCCAGGGCAGGTCTCTCCACCACTGCTGAGTCCATTCCCACCTCCCAGGCGAGCACCCGGAGCTCCCGTGTCTGCCAGGTGCTGGAAAATGCCCCAAATTTACCCCCGGACTCGGAGTCACTCACAAGTGACCATGAACGCGGCTCCGCACGCCCCCGGCAATCCCTGCGACGCTTCTGGCACGGGACGGCCCGGCCGGTCCCCGACCCTTCCATGGCAGCTCCAGATCATCTCGGCGGGGCCGTTGGTTGCGATTTGAACTTGGTTTTGCTCTTGTGAAGCCTTTACGGAGGTTAAACGCCAACACCAGGCAGCCGTTCTTCCTGCAAGGCTCAGGCTTCGCTCCGAGGCCACCTCGTTCTGCTGAAACTCAGATCCACAAAAACCATTCTTAATTTTCCCCAAACAATCGGCACCAAGACCCTCTGAGGGAATTTCCTTCTAGATATCGCAGGTTTTAATTAAAAAAGATCTTCAGGCTGTTTTTTGGAGCATCAATCCCTGCTCGTTTCTCTCCTCCCCCTCCGCAAAGGGCTGCTCTCCTGCCCATTTGTGGTAACGAAGCCTGCAAGTCAATATTAATATTTCCTGTTTGAGCTCCGTCTTGCGGCTCACCAGCAAATATTTGCAGTGTCTGTAACACCTGCCTTCAAAAAACCCCTGAAATTTCTGGGAAAAGCCTTTTTTTTTGGCAGAGGAGGGCTGAAGCCGATCCCGTGGCACATGTTTTTCAGCGGCTCGAGCTGGCAGAGGGGTCTTACACCACTGACGCCGTCCATAAAACAAAGCAGAGCCGTTCTGCAAACAGGTTTGAGAAAATACAAAATATTTACACCCAGTCAGGTGCCTGTCTCCTGGCTCAGGCTTCAAATACCCAGTTTGAGAAAGAGCGGGCTGGAGACGGCGCAGGTTTCCACTCGGAGCATCCCCGACGGCGCCCTGGATCCCCCCTTCCTTAAAGTCTGTCCCATTAAAGGACAAAACGAGATGGAAACCAGAGCTCGGCTCACGGCGCTGCAGGTCCCGCTAGGAGAACAGCGGCTGCACAACACTCCAACGTGTTTCCCTAACGAAAAACTAAGTTTTATTACCCAAACGATGACCGGCTTTGACCCCACTCATGTCCCGACCCCTGCCGCCATTTAAAAACCCTACACTAATATCCCCGAACAGAGTTAACTACCTTATTAATTAATCTCTTTATTATTTCTCAGCTAATTAAGATCCAAAGAGTGATAAGGAGGGTATTTCTCAACCTCCTGTGTAAACTCAGTGTGTTTCATCCGATAATTTTCTCCTAATTTTCGCCCACAGCTCTTGGCAGAGCGGCCGCCAGCTCCACCGGGAGCTGCTCCAGCGACGGTCCGGGCACCGGAAAACACAAACCGTGGCCACTCAGCCAAGGAGGCACCAGCAGAAAGCCTGGAAAAAGTAGAAAAAACCCCAGAAAGGGTCACGGATACAGTTTAAAATGCAAATAATACTTTTCCCTGCGAAAGACGACAACGGCCTCACGCCGCTCTCCTCCTCCTGGTCACCAAAAGCGCCGTTTACACACGTTTTGCCAGTAACAACAAGCTCTTTGGGGAATTTTTTTTTTTTTCTCTGGCTCTCTGCGAGGAGCCCCCAGGGGTGCCGCACTCAATCTGGATCCCCCAAAAGGATTCCCCCAAATCCCCCAGGATTTAACTTTCCTGGATGGCCCTTAATCCCCCGGGGGGATGACGCAGAGGTGGCGGCGCCAGCACAGAGGAGGGCCCGACCGTTAAATCCCACTAAACCCAGCGTTTCCGTGTCCCCACGTCGCTCTGCCCGTGGCAGGTTTTGCTTCGCCTGCTCCTCTGGCCACGTCCAACCCTGGGACGACGCGACGCCAAAGCAAACAGGTCGTTATTTATTAACAGGCTGCAGGTGGCTCGTCGGCTCAGACACCCAAGAGAAAAGCTGATTTTTCACAGGCTCACGCCGCACTCCACTTTGCTTTGCTCCCCGCGCTCGTTTCCAGCCGTGTCCTGGGAGGCCGAGCAGAAGGAAAAGGAGGTGAAAACCAATGTAGGCAGCAGGGACGTCCCTGTGCCGCCGTTGCTCGCTGAGCACATCCCAAATCTGAAAAGGTGGTGACTTTACCGCAGCTGAATCAAACAATTTACCCCCCAGGTCACCGAATGAGATCTCTAACTCTTTGCCTCCGCTCAGGAGCACACTGCTGCCACTTCCCCAGTGTGAGGCTTCACGTCCCGTCTTCCCATGCATGGGGAACAGGAGCTGGAGGAAAATTATTTTCTTCTCTAGGGAAGCATAAAAAAAACCAACCCAGCAGAGGAGTTTGCTGACAATCAAGCGGCTCCTTTGCTCTTGGTCTGGTGGCACCTGACACGGGGGGAGGAAGGCAGTGCCAGAGTCACCCCGACCCCCGGATGCGCTCTTCCTCCAGCGAAGGGCACCAGGATCCCACATTTTGGGGGAACAGCACCCGCCAGCCGGGTGGGTAACGCAGAGGCACGACCCCAGGGCTCCCTCGCTGCCGGTCCAAACCCAAGACACCAAGACCTGGAGCGCTGGGGCTGGCAGCCACACGACACCTCTGGGTTGTTTTTTTTTCCACCCGTGTTTCCGCACGCCTTGCGATGCCACTGCGGTTTCCCGGCTGTATCCCAGGGATGCGGGTGAAGATGACTTTCCCCTCCCGAGCTTTCCACGGCAGAAGACGCGTCTCGACAGCTGGGGAAGCCTCTGGCTCCTCTCCCCAAGCACACAGGCCCTGAGTTTTCTAACAAACCAGTTGGGAAGCTGTAGGAGGGGGGAAAGGAAATAAAGGGGCATTTTTTCCCCACCTTGTCTTGTGCTCTGGCTCCTTTCCCAGCAAGTAATGCGGCACCCGCAGCGTTATTCCCCATAACCCCCACGACAAGCCAAGGACAACGGACGGCAGCAGCGTCTGGCCCTAAATCCTCCCCTGTCAGGGTACATCCGGCACCCATCCCAGCCTAGACAACCCCCTGTGCCAGTGCGGGCTTAAATCAAGACAGGGTTTGTCAGAAAACAAGCTGGGGAAAAAAAAGACAAGCTTTCAGGTCTTCTGGGTTAAATCCAGCACAGGTACGGGGCCTGCAGAGACCCACCGACCACGTGGCCGCCAAAGGGAAGGAGCGAAGAGGAAGGTCAGAGCAGAAAACATTGTAATTTAACCTGACATCGATCTGGGCAAGGCGGCGGAGAGGCCAGGACTGCAGCCTGGCAATAAAGAATTAAAGGCAGAAATAATTAATGCTAACCAGCAAGGTTTCACAGGAAGGAGGGCTGAGGAATGGAACCCGACACGGGCCCGAGGAGACGCCACTTCTCTGGGAGCTCAGGTAGCTCTGTCAGATTTAAAGGTGCCACAGTCCCGTGGGGGAAAAAGAAGGTGAAAAAAGAGAAATATTAAAAAAACCCAAACAAAACAGTGCTTGATTCAGTAAGAATCGTGACGCTATAAAGCTACCGACGGCCTCTTGGCGTACAAGCAGGGTACAAGCAGGAACTGCTGATGTTCGGATATCACCCATTGTAAAAATAATGGAGCGCCTGCCTTGTGGGGTGAGAAAGCGGGAGCAGACGGACCCACTGCCCGCTAATGAGGCCAACGACGCCCTGGACGCGTCTCCTCCTCTGCGTCGTGCAGCACGAAGCTTCGCAGTAAACCAGAGGCCTCTTCTCCACGTCCCTCTTGTGGGCCCTCGAGCGCTTCAGAGCGGCGGAGAGGAGGCCCCGAAGCGAGGCGCGAGCGGCGGCAGCGAGCCCTGCGCCACGTGCCGCCCGGCAAAACCGGCCCTGCGGGACCGGCTGGGCCGGGGACCTCGGATTCAAGTAGCCAGGAGGAAGTTAAACGAGCAGAGGCGCGTCCACCAGAGCAATTTCAGCCGACGAAATGATGAATGAGAGATAAATAAAGCCCTGAATAAAAACAGTTATTATCTGCACGTGAGAGGAAGAATAAAAGCGGCGTCACGGCCGACGTGGTCCTCAAGTCAAGGGAAAGGCAGGTCCCAGATGCCGGCGCTGCCCTGACCGATACCGGCCTCCACAACCGCCAGCAGCGTACGGGATTCTGCTCTAATTACAGAGGGGAAAATTGCTTTTGGGCCCTTCAGGCTGGGCGCCTTTGGGGGCTGGAGTCTGGGGTTAAACAGCATGAAGGAAAAGGGCCCCAATGCCCCAAGGGCACGACGCCTTCGGGGGAAGCCTCTAGCTCAGAGGAAAAGCAACTTGGGTTGAGGAATCTGCCCCTTCCGGGCTCCCTCTGGGATGAGGCCCGTGGGGAGAAAGCGGCTCGTTTGTGAGCAGCGTCCATGTTCTGGAGCAGCAGAGAAGGGCCCAGGGCACGAGCCCCGGCTTTTCTTGGCCATGTGAACGTCACGTCTTCATCCGGAGCAGGGGCAGAGCAGCAGAAATTTCATATTAAAACGCAGCTGGCAGGATATTAAACAATAAAAATGCATCAGACAGCAGTTTTTCTCCACTGCTGGAGGTATTTCACAGAGATGTCCAGCTACCGGTCGCTGCCAAGCAGTAAAACCAGAATTAATTGGTGCTACATAACAAGATCTGGCACCTTTTAGGCCACATCTGATGTCCAGGCAGTGAAACTGGAACGGGTCTCATCACCCAAGGAGGTGTGCGACTGCAAAAAACTCGGGAGAAACCCAATTTCTGCCTGTTTCGTTCTTAAAAAGGAGGCGTGGCTGCTGGTTATTGATGGTTTTCGGTCTGAGATAGAGAAACGTGAGGAGCTTTCGGGACGGCCACGCTCGCGCCCCAGCGATGCCCTTTACCGTATCTGCAGCTGGTCGCCGTGTTTCGGTGTGGTACGGCGCGTCCTGAAATCCACAGCCAGCCCCGTCACGCCGTTCCCGGGAGCCCTGGAGGCGTCCTGGTGCGAACCCCCTTCCCCAGCCTGGCCGAGGGGCCTCGAGCAAAGCCCCCGATGGCTTCGGCGCCCGCTGGCAGCAGCTCCGCGGCCGCCAGTGCTTCGCTGGAGCCCATGTTCCGGCCGGGCCCCCGACGTTTCCCGGGAACACGACACTCCTCCGCTCGCCACGCCGAGCTCCCCGTGCTGCCGGGGGGGGCTGGGGCAGGCGGCAGCACCCAGAGACGTCTCCGAAGCCTCTGGGGTCTCAGAGGGACGGAGCTCCGCGTCGTCGTCTCCTTTCTCCTCCCTTGGGCAGGTGAAGCTTCACGGACGCTTTGGGGTTTCTCCGTGCTGCTGCCGTGGGGCCGTCGCCCTCTTCAGCGGTGGCGGGTGGCCCAGACGCCCGCTGGAGAGCCGGGGGCTTTTCCCCCCCGCGCTGGCGGAGCCCAACCATCGCCGCCACACCGGCCCAACGCCGGGAGCTTCCGGAAGCGCGGCCGAAGCCTTCGACGGTGGGAGGACGTGGGCGCTGATCTGGCTCTGCTGAGCCCACGGTTTTGTCGTCAGCTGCCCCGGGGGGCGGTTTGGGGGGTCCCCAAGGCCGCGCTCGGGCACCCAACCCCGGGACTTCCCCCTCTGCTCTGGGGACTGGGGGGGGTCTCTTCCCCGGGCCTGAGGGGCCACAACGGGGCTTCTGCTCCAGCCTCTTCGGCACCGGCGCGGCCCCAACGCCGGAGCCCGCCCTGAGGAGCCGAACCCGGTGTCCACAACCACCCCAGCCCCCCCGTCCCCCGCCGTTACCGTGTCTCCAGGGGTCTTTGGGCTCCACCGCCCCGGAGACGATGTCCTCGTCGGAGGGGAACGTCACCCGCTTCGCACCGGGCCGCAACCGCCCGTCCTCGGTCCCCCGGGCCGCCGCGGGCGGGGAGGCCTCAGCGGGCGGCGGGGCCTCGGTCCCGGGCTCGGGGGGGGCGGGCGCCGCTCCGCTGCCCGGCACCGGGGCCTCCATGGCGGAGCTCTCCCTCCTCACCGCCGCCCCGGGGGCATCGCCCGGCGCTGAGGGGCCGCTCGGCGGCGGGGCCGGGGGGTTGGGGGGGGCCGCAGCCGCCGCGCACCGGAGCGGAGCCGCCGCCGCCGCCCGCCAGCACCGCAGCGGCCTCCGCCTCCGCCGCCGCACTTTCGCCACGACGGGGGGGTGCGGGGGGGGGGGAACGAGCGGCGGGGGAAGGACGAAGAGAAGCGGGGCGCGAGGAGGAAAAAGCGGGGAAGGGGATGTGGCCGCGCCGCTGCGTTCGGCGCCGCGCCGGTTCCCGGGGTCGCGGGGCGGGCAGCGGTGGCGAATCTGCGGCGGCGAATCGTGACGGGGCCGGCGGCGGGAGCAGCGCGGGGATCGCGGCGGCACTTTCGCCACGCCGGGGTGGGGGGGGAAGGGGCGGGCAGCGCCCACCGGGAGCGCGGGGCCGAGGGACGACGCGCGGAGAAGCGCCGCGAACCCCAAAACGCGGCGTCCGCCTGCGCGTCCCCCCCCGCCGCGGTCCCGCGAATCTGCGGCGCAGCGGCCCCGCGGGACAACGACGCCCGTGGGCTTCCGGTGGCGGCGCGCACGCGCGGGGGCGCCACGCGGGTGTGCGGGTACGGCGGCCCCGGGGGGGCTCCACGCGTGTGCGGGTGCTGGGGGGGCACTTTGTGGGGTTTGGGGCTCCGTGGGGAGCTTGGGGGGGGGCTGTGGGGGCCCCGCGGGCCCGTGGGGGGGTCTTAGGGGCTGGGGGGCTGCCGCGAGGGGCACTGGGGGAGGCTGGGGGGTCATGTGGGGCTGGAGGGGGCTCTGTAGGGGACACGGCGGGGGGGGGGGTTGTTTGGGGACCAGGAAGCCTCATGGGGGGGGTTGGGGCTCCGTGGGGAGCTTTGGGGGGGGTCTGTGGGGGCCCAGGGGACCCGCGGTGGGGGGGTCTTAGGGGCTGGGGGGTCGCCACGAGGGGCACTGGAGCCCTGGGGGGTGAGGGGCTCTATGGGGGCACAGGGGGGTGGGGGAGGTTACTGGGTGGGTTGAGGGCTCGTGGGGGGGGGGGGGGGCGTGGCGTGGCACAGGGGGTTGTTTGGGGACCAGGGACCCTCGGGGGGGTTTGGGGCTCTGTGGAGGGTCGGGGGGGGGGGGGCGGGCACGTGTGGGTATAGCGGGGGCTCAGGAGGAGCAAGTGGGGGCTTGAGGGGCTCCTGGGGGGACCCATAGGACAAGGGGGGGGCTGATGGGGAGGGAAAAGGGGGTGCGGGGGGCCTGGAGGTGACCACCCCCCATTTTTCTCCCCCCCAGGAGCTGCCATGCCGGTGCCCGTGGGGGTCCTACGGCTCCCGCGGGGCCCCGAGGGCTCGAGCCGGGGTTTCAGCCCCACCTCGCCCCGGTTCCAGGCGCTTCTGGGGGAGCCTGTGGCGGCCCAGGGGGTCCGGGCGACGCTCCGGGAGCGCTACCTGCGGGGGCTGGGGGCCGCCCGCGGCCGCCCCACGCGGTTCTGCCTGCGGGCGGGGGTCTGCGTGGAGGCCGTTTTCGGGGCCGCCGACGTGGGGGCCGTGGCTTTCCAGGTGGACGCCCTGCGCACCCCCCTGGGGGTGCAGGCGGCTGCGCTGCTGCGCTGCACCGATGTCCTAGCCTACTCCTTCCTCCTCGATTAACCCCTAAGTAAAAAAAACCCAGCCAACAAACTCCCTTTTCTGCCCTTTTTCCACCCGAATTACAATTTCTTCCAGAGGATGGGGAAAAAAAACCACAGAGGGTCGGGGGAGGATCCGGGTTTTCATCTTTATTTGCTGTTGACGTCTTCACCCACTCCTTCCTCCTCAACTAATTGTTAATTAAAAAAAAACCCCAAACCCCAAAACCAACCAACAAAGCCCTTTTTTGTGCCCTTTTTCTACCAGAATTGTAATTTTTCCCAAGGGGTGGGGAAAAAAAAAAAACACTCAAGGAAGGGTGAGGGTTCAGGTTTTCATCTTTACTTGCTGTCGCTGTCGTTGCCTACTCCTTCCTCGTCAACTAACCGTTAATTAAGAAAAACCCCAAAACCCAGATAGCCCTTTTTCCACCAAAATTACAATTTCTTCCAGGGGCTGGGGGCAAAAAAACCACATGTCAGGAAGGAGGATTCAGGTTTTCCATCTTTATTTGTTGTCAGCAGAACCGGCGCCGTCAGTGCCGGTAGTGGGGGCTCCGGGAGCGGGACCGGGAGCGCCTGTGGAGGGGGGAGAGGCGGGGGGGTGTGAGAGTGGGGGTCACGCCCCCCACGGGGACACCCCGACTCGCAGGGCGGGAGAAGGGGACGTACCTCCGGGAGGAGCTGTATTCCCGACCTGCAAGGCAGAGGGGACGCTCAGGTGATGTGCTGCAGCCCCTTTTCCACCCTTTTTTCCCCTCAGAGTAGTTTCTTCCCCCTCCAAGGTCTGAGGGGGGAGGGAGCTGCTCCCTGTTATTTTTGGGGGCTCCACCAAGCCCCTTCACTCCCTCCCCTTGCCGGCACTCACCGTAGCGTGGGGACGGGGACCGGCTCTGCCGGCTGTACTGCCGCTCCCACTCCTCCCGCTCCTTTTCCCGCCGTTCCCTCTCCCTGATGAGACACAAAATGGGGGGGGCGGGGGGGGGTGTTGGGGGGGGGGGCCCTTTGCAGCCAAGGCCCCCCCAGATCCACAAGAGATATTTACTTCATGCGGATCTTCCGTGCCATGGCCCGCAGCTCGTCCTCCCGCTCCTGCAAAAGAGCATCCCGTTAACTGGTTCTCATCAACCAGTTCTCATTAATTTCCTGTTACTGAGCTCCCATCAACCAGCTCTGCCCCCCCCCCCCACCCTGGGGTTGGGTACACGGTATCAGCCCCTGTCCCCCCCCTACCTGTCTCTCATGTTCCTGCTGCAGCATTTTTTCCTGCGCTGCCTTTTTATCAGCTTTAACTAGAAAATAAATAGAAAAGCAAAAGTGGGGGGCTCAGGGGGGTTGGGGGTGCAGCCAGGGGGGGTGCAGCAAGGCTGGGGGGGCTGCTTACACTGTCGGTTCAGCGCCTTCTGCATGCGCAGCTTCAGCTTCTCCTGCGGCGTCAGTTTGGGCTGCAAAAAACCAGAGTTGCATGTGAAGGGGGGGGGTGACACACACGAGCTGTCTGGTCTGGGGATGCCCCCCCAATCCCTGGCAGAGCCATGTGCTGCCCCCACCCGCCCCAGCCCCCTCTGTGGGGATTGGGTGTCCCTGAGCAGTGGGGACTCCCAAAGTGTCACCCCTGGGTGCTGTGGCAACAAATGTTGGTGGGGGAGTTCCCCCCTTGCCCCCAACCCCATCAGAGCGCTGGTGGCCCCGGGAGGTGCCACCCGCCCCCGGGGGACACACGGGCATGGCCTGAAGCTCCTGGGGACACCAGCAAGGGGGTGGCCTGGGGACAGAGGGCGGCTGCGGGCTCACGGAGCCTCCAAGCAGGGTGAGGGGCCCCCCTATCCTCCCTCATAAGCCACTTAAGGACCCACCGGGCACGGGCACAGCCCCCGGTGCCAGCCTGGGCCCAGCGAGGCAGGGTGGGAAACCTTCGGCCAGATCCCCGGGGATGGGGGGGTCCCCACTTTCTCCCCCCCATTCCCCACAACCCTCCCGGAGCCGGGGTTGCCCCGCGTGGCCCATGGCTCCGCTCCCAGCCTGGCAGCAGCGCCCCCCCCACCCCCCCAGCTCCAAGGAGGGAGCGGGACCGGGCACCGGCCGAGGGGGGGACACGAGGGGTCGCGGGGACACCTCCACCACCACCACATCCCTTTGCCTGCACTGCAGAGATGCCAATTAAACAGGGGAGGTTAAATTCTTACTGACTTTGGCAGCTCCTGTCTCTTTACCAGCAGCAGTGTCAGCCCTAAAACGGGGGGAAAAATAATAAAAAAAAAACCCAAATGTGGAAATGAGCGCGGGAGGCACGGCGTGACCCCCTCGGGTGCCCCCCCCACATCCACTCCCTCACTTTTTCAGTTTCTCCCCCACGGCGGGTGATGCCGCGGGCCTGGGCGGTTTCTCTCGCACGGGAGACGCCGACTTGCTGCGGCTCGGCGAATCGCTGGGGCTTCGGCTGCTCCGGCTGCTGCTCCAGTGGCGGCTGGACCTGCCGCCTCGCCGGTAGCGCTCCCCAGACCTGGAACGGCTCCTGCGGACGGGGGGGAAATTGGGGGGGGTGTTGGGGGGCACCCAAAGGTTGACTGGGGCTCCCCATGACCCCAGCGGCGAGCAGAGACTGTGCTGGGGGAGCTCACAGCGTCCCACAGCACCAGGGAATGAAGCCACCCGCTACCAGGGTGTGCGATGGGCTACATTCCCCTTCATCTAACGCTTTTTTTAGGCTACAGGGACCAGTGGGAGGCTCCCAGTAACAAACTGGGAGCAGTCTGGCGGGGGCTGGAGTGCCGAGAGAGCCCAAGACGCGGGGGTTTGCTCGGCGTGAAGGGATGGCCGAGAGAGAGGGCGATGAGCCGCTGGTGAAACCTGCCGTGGAGGAGCCCGGTGAAGAACTGGGCCAAAATGGGCAGAAACTGGGAGAACTGAGGGTGTAGCTCACCTGGAGCGGCGGCGGGAGCTGTAGCGATACCCCCGGTCAGGGGAGTAGGACCTGGAGCGGCGGCGGCTGTCCCGGGAGCCCCCTCCTCCGGAGTAACGGCGGCTGCGGCTGTGGGAGCGCGAGTAGCGGCGGCTGCGGGAGCGGCGGTAGCGGCTGGAGCGGTGGTAGCCGCCACCTCGGTGCGAGCGGGAGCTAGAGCGTGAGCTGGAGGAGGAGGAGGAGGATGGGGAGGTGGAGGAGGAGGACGAGCGTCTCCTGGAAGGGACAGAGGGAACAAGGTGTTGGCACGCGGGATGAGGAGGAGCCGGGGGAACCTCGGTGCAGCGCAGCGGCGGCACAGCCAGATCCTGCCGACAGCCCACCGGGGCTGAGCCCCGAGGGCCAAATGGGCACCCTGCCCCTGCGTCGTGCCTCCTGCCACAGGCAGAACGGCCCTGGAGCCGCTCGGCCCTCAGCCGAGGGGCAGCAAGGCCCCAGGGCTCGCAGCCGTGCCAGACGGCCACCACTGGTTCCCTCCCTGAGTGCTGGCAGACTCTTTTATTTTAGGGCAGGAAGCAGCTTGATTCACCCCCAAATTCCAACCCCCCAACCCTGCCTGTCTCCAGGAAGACCTGGAGAAGCCACAGAAACCCTCTCGGAGCCGGCAAACGCCACCCCGGCACCGCAAAACCGTGACGGGGAACCCACCCGCTCCCTCCCACCGCGTTTCCCCCCGCTCTCCGCCTCGAGACGCGCCGGCAGCCGGGTCACTGCGGCTTAAGGGTTGGGAAAACGAGCTGGATGGGAGAGTTACCGACCGGGACGAGGTGCTATGACCTGCGGCGGTGCTGCCGGGCTGCCCTGGAGCGGAACGCTGTTTGCCGAGCGTGGCAGCTTTTCCGGGGATGCCGCCGCCGGCTTGTGCCGATGCCGCCGCCGCTTCCTCATCGCTGCCGCCGAAGCTGGTGATGAAGGTGATTTTCTCCTCATGGCCGGGAGATGGGGTGCGGGAACGGGAGCGGGATTCTGAGGTGGACTCTGAAGGGGAGCTGCGAGGCAGCGAGGCAGTTACAAAAAAACTCCCCAAAACCCAAAACGCTCCTTCCCCCTCAAAAAACCCCGCAAGCTCCGCACGTGCCCCGCCTGGAGAACCCACTCGTCCTCAAGCCGCTCACCGTTTGTAGGGATCGTAGGTGGGGCTGTCTCTCCGCGCATAGCTGTGAAAGGAAAGGGCGTTAGGGAAGAAAAAAAAAAAGAAACCAAAAACCCAAATCGGGAAATTGGTGGGATAGAGCCGGGAGGAGCCGCCCGGGATGGATACGAGGGGACCAGGGCCGTGAGCTCCGTCTCGGCTGCCGGGCCCTGGAGCTCACCTGGGTGGGCTGATCTTCCTCCCTTTCAAGCGTTTTTCCCTGAATTCCCTTCTCTGGCGGCGAGAGCGACGGCCCTGGGAGAGCAGCTGCAGCTAAAAGGCAGCATCGACCACACGGAGGAACCACCCCGGGGGTTTAGGGGCCCCCCCGCTACCCCGGGAGGCTCGCAGAGCTCCCCTTACCGAGTACATTGCCTTTTCTTCTTCCAGGGCTTTGGCATTTTTAATAGCTTCTGCCTCCTCTTTGTCCTTCCGCAACATCCTTTTACCCACCACCCCCCCCCCCCAAAAAAAAAAAAAAAAAAAAAAAAAAAAAAAAAAAAGAGACCCTCAGTAAGAGTCATCACCCAGAAACGGAGAAGATTTTTCTGGGGGGGGGCCATCCTACAGACAAGCACATCCCGCAAAGGATTTGAGAAGAGGAGGCCCTGGGGAGGCTCTGCCGGGCCACCAGCCGTACCTGACGAAGTCGCCCTCGGCCATGCCGTAGGTGGTCGCCTGCTTGTTCAGGTCGGCCACTTGCTCCTGGTTGAGTTCGTCCACGTCCACTTCCACGTCTGCGGGCAGAGAACGGGCAGCTCAGCGCACCCCAGGTAGCAAGGCAGGGCTGGGCACGTCTCCCAAAACTGGGGGAAGCAGCCCGGCAACTCTGAGGGTCGTTACCGATATCGGGGATGACTTCGTCTTCGTCCGTGTTGCTGTCTTCCTCGGAGTCTTCCTCGTCACCACGCTTCTCCAAGGAGTTCTCGAGCTCGGCCACGGTGCTGTCCTCATACGTGTAGCCAATGGAGGCTTTTTTCTCCGCCAGCCTGCGCGCAAAACACACTCAAAATGGCCCCGGGACAGGGACGGGCCGGCCATTTTGGCGGGGGACAACGTCAGAGCACCGCCGGGAGCGGACGGTGCAGCCGGAGGCTGCTCGGTCCCACCCCAGTAGAGGGGAAACCGGGACCAGTTGGGAGTGAGTGTTTCTCAGCGCAGTCCCCCCGCCAAGGACAAGGACATGACAACTGTCCTCTGTCACCTCTTTGCACACTCACTTCTTTTTCTCGTCTTCGTTTGGCTTCTGGAGTCCCCCGTAGAGCTCGTCGATATAGATCTGGTAGAGACACTGCTCCTCTGAAACTGCAACCACACTGGGGAGTTACCACCCCGCTTTCTGCCCGCTCAGAGAGCTGATTAACCACAGCTCGTTAGAGGCAACGCAGCTCTCCCAGCGCTCCACCACCCCCACAGAGGGGACACGACTGTCCCCTCGCCCTTCGGCCGGCTGTGCCCCGCGTAAGCCAGGGTTTTCCCCAAATTGCGGGGTCTCGCGGTGTCTCGGTGCAGCCCTGACCCTCCCACCCGTGTGAGGCACTTACTGCCGGCAAAGTCGTTCTGCACCAGCCCCCGGTACCGCTCGTAGTTACATTTTCTCTCATCAGACTCCTGCTCGGGGGAGCTGGAAAGGAGCAGACGCAGCTTTCGGTGCTCACAAGCCTCTGGGGAGACGGAGGTTCCCCCTCTCCCCAAGGGATTTTGGATGCTGGGAAAAAGCCACAGCCCCTTTCTGCTCAGATTAGCAAAACCAGATTCCCCAGTCGCGTGGAGAGAGCGGGGCTGGGGTTTGCAGGCAGAAAAATCACGTGCTGGTCTGGAATTCCCTTAAAAACCCAGCGAAGGAGCAAGAAGGGAACAGGGGCTGCTCCCAACAGACCCAGCCCCAGCTCCGGTGGAATTTCCCCTCTGCTCCAAGCAGGGCTGACCCGCTCCAGAGACAGACACCCCACCAACCTCCGGGGGTTGCGGCAGGACTTAATTAACCCCCTCGCTCTAATTTTGGCTTTTTCATCTCAGTTTCTTACTGTAGAACCCTGCGAACATCTCAGCCCCGTCCTCTTGAACATTTTAGGTATGGAAAAGCTGCTGTGGGGTTTCCCTTTGCCCCGTGTTCCAGCCCTGCCCATCCCTCCGCACTCGCTCCAGCTTATCCTCCTCGTACTGGGATCTCCACACTGGTCCCAGTACGTAAAGCCCAAAAACCAGCCCTGCAGCGACCCCAGACAGGCGACGCTGGTTCCGAAATCTCAGGCAACCGCTCCAAAACAGACCCGAGAAGGCCTGATCCGGACCCGGCAGCTCCCGTCGAAGCGGGGTGCCCCGGCGCCCCACGGCTTACATGGGGTTCAGCAGGGGCGGGGTGTACATGGGGATATAGTCCAGGTGCGCCCGCACGTCGAAACGGTCGATCATGTTGTTGGTGTCGCCCTGCCAGGGCATCCTGAGGGGAAAGAGGAGTCGCCAGGGTTGGGGGACAGCCAGCAAGCGCCCCCCCCCGGGAGGAGCAGGACCCCCCAGATCTCCACACCCCCCCACCCCCCCTGCAGCACCACAGGCCGCGCTCGGCTCCCTCGTGTGAGCGGGAAACCAACTCATTCACCACAGCGGCGTCTCCTGGAAGCCCCAGTGGAGCAAAATCCCTTTTTTTTTTTTTTAGCTTTTATGAACAAAAATCAGCCCAAATTTCACTTCCCAGGGCGGGATGGACCCAGCCAGCCCCAGGTCTGCGCTACAAGGAGCCGGGGACAAAAAGCCCCCCCACACACCCCCAAAGCCTTTGCCAGCAGGTCAGCACCTCGCAAAGACACTGCGACTGCACCACAGCCCCCCCTCCAAACCCCCCTGCCCTGGGGAGCCGCGGGGGCCACCTCCAGCCCCACGTGGGGCTACTCACATGTTGACGGGGCTCTCGGCAGCCAACGCGACAGCCGAGTCCAGGTGGACTTTGCAGGCCCGGCCGTGAACCTGGAGGAACTGGGCCGGGTCCTTTTTCTAGGAGGAGCAGAAACCCCGATAGGGGAAAAAAAAAACCCAAAAAAACCCAAAAAACACACCAAAGGAGTAAAAAACCCAAGGGTTAGAAAAAGGGGAATAGGAGCCCTGAGCCTGGGAGAAAAGGGGGAGCCCTGAGCCTCCAGCACTGGAGAAAAGGGGGAGTGGGAGCCCTAGGGAATAGGGGGAGCCTCGAGCCTCAGGAAAAGGGGGAGCAGGAGCCCTGAGCCACAGGGAAATGGGGGAGCGCCCGGTCTCCAGCACTGGAGAAAAGGGGGAGTGGAAGCCCTGGGGAACAGGGGGAGCCTCGAGCCTCAGGAAAAGGGGGAGCAGGAGCCCTGAGCCTCAGGGAAAAGGGGAAGTTGGAGCCCTGGGAAAAAGGGGGAGCACAAAGAGGCCGGTTTTGCTCGTATGAGTTTAGGGCACCCACCCAGGGACATCCCCGTGGGGCAGCAGCGGGTGCCAGAACTCCTTTATCCACCCCAAAATGAGCCACGAAGCGCCCAGAGGGTTCCCAAACATCCCAGACATGCCCCAAATGGGGACCCATCATGGAATGGTGATCGGGGGCCACCGCTGTCTCTGGGGAGGGGGGAGGACGGGGACACTCACGATTTTCTCGTAGTACTCCCTGCGGCGCTCTGCTCGCTTCTTGTAGTCCACCATCATCCCCCGCAGCTTGCGCTCGTGCTTGCGGGCTTCGTGCCACATCCTGGCGGCCCCCAGCTGCCACCGAGCCGGGGGGGCGTCCCACCGGGGGGCGAGCAGGAAGAGAAGGCAGAGGAAGAAGAGGTCGACGGCTGTTCCCTGCCTGAGGGTGAAAAGCTGCGTTGGGGTACACGGAGCAACCCGGGGTGGGGGGCACTTGGCGGCAATACGGGGAGAGGGGGTGGGCAGCCCTGAGTGATGGGGACACCAGGTGTCCTCGGGGCAAGGAGGAGAAGGAGAAAGGGCCGGGGGCGGTCAGACACGGGGGGAAAGGGGAGTCCCAGTACATGGGGAGGCGAAGAGATGGGAGGAGGCACACCGAGGTGGGGGACACACCGGGCACCCTCGGGGCGCGGGGGTCGGGGGGGGAGGGGAAGGCCCTTGGGGAAGGCCTGGCGCGGAAGTCCCGGCCGCGTCCCACCGTGAGCGGGAGCCGCGGCCCCGGCGGGTGGAGGGGATCCCCCGGGGGGTTTTGGGGAGCGGGAGAGGGGTTGGGGTACGGGTGGAGGCGGCCCCGCCGCCATTAATCCCTCACCGCTGGGCCCGCGGCCATGGGGCGACCCGGAAGCGGAAGTGAGGCAGCGGGGAGGGGGGCGGGACGTTGACGTGGAACGGGGCCGGCGCGGTACCGCCCACCGGGGGGCGAGGCCTGGCTTCGGGGGCGGGGCCAGAGGCGGGGCCGCGGAGCAGGGGCTGGTCCCAGGGCAGGGCCCTGACGGACACTGGGCCAGACTGGTTCTGGTGCTGGACCCAGTCCCAGAGTGATACTGGGCCACGCTGGTCCCTAGTATTGGTCCCAGTCCCCAGGGAGTACTGGGCAGTGCTGGTCCCAGTCCCCAGGGGATATTGGACTGTGCTGGTCCCAGTTCCAGGGTGATACTGGGCCAGGCTGGTCTCCCAGTGCTGGTCCCACTCCCAGGGCTGTACTGGGCCAGGTGGTCCCACTGCTGATCCCGGTCCCAGGGTGATACTGGGCCAGGCTGGTCCCAGTCCCAGGGCTGTACTGGGCCAGGCCAGTCCCGGTGCTGGTCCCAGTCCCAGGGCTATACTGGGCCAGACTGGCCCTGTCCGGGTCCCCGTGCCAGGGTGTGGCCGGGGCTTCCCAGCAGGAATTCCCCTGGGAACCAGTTCTCCCAGTATCCCCAGTGCCCCCCCACGCCCCCACCAGGCCAACGCCGCAATGGTGTCCATGTCTTTATTGCCCCCCCCTCCCCGTCCCTGGGACGAGGGCACCCGCGGGACCAGGGTGGTGGCACCTGTGACCCCTCCCTCCCCGGGGGGGCCACCCCGAGCCCTCCCCGGGCCCCTCCGGTGGGTCCATTCCCCCCCCCTATAAATATAGTGCAAAGCGGCTTGAACGGGGCTGGGAGGGAGTCCCTTTCCGGGGGGCTCTGTGCCGCCCCGGCGGGGCCAGCCGGCCCGGGGCAGGGGGGGTGGGTGTAGGGAGCCCCCCCCAGCTTGTGGGGGGGTTTTAGGGTACCCCTGTGCCGAGGGGGGCGGGGAAAGGGGGGGATTTCAGACATCCCCCAGGCGCAAATCGGCCTCTTTGTAGTGCCCGGGGAACATGTGGGTGCCCACCAGGCTGGCGGTGGGGTGGGGGTCGGGGGGGGGGAAAGTGGGGGCGCGGGGGGGGGACGCGTAGGGTTCAGCCAGTAATTCAGGGCCCAGACAGGCCGGGAAGTCCGTAGGGGGGTATGGGGGGGGCAACCCTTCGCGAAGGCCTGGGGGGGTGAAGGGGACGTAGAGCTGGGTCAGGGCGTCGAAGGGCTCCGGCTCCCCAGCGAAGAGGGCGAAGGCGTCTTCTGGGGGAGGGGGAGGGAAGAGAGAGGGGTTTGGGGGGGCCCCTCCTGACCCCCCAGTACCCACCTGGGCTGTGGGGGGAGGATTCAGGGTCTTGGGGTGTCCCCACCTCAACCTGGTGACCCTGGCTGTGGGGGTCTTGGGGACCTCTCCCATGTTTGGGGGGGACCCTGGGGCTGTGGGGGGGCCCTGGCCATGACCCAGGACTGGAGAGGGAGGGGTCTGGAGACCTCTCCCACATCAGGGGGTGACCCTGGGGCTGGGGGGTCCTGGGGGGTCCCTGGGCAGGATCCAGGTTTGGCAGGGGGGCTTGGGGACCTCTCCCAAGTCTGGGGGTGACCCTGGGCAGGACCCAAGTCTGGAGGTGGGGCTGGGGGACCTCTCCCATGTTTGGGGGTGACCCTGGGGCTGGGGAGGGGTGGGCAGGGGCCTCACCCAAGTCTGGGGGGACCCCCACAACAGCAGTGGGGGACGGTCCCGCAAGGGTGGACCCTCCTGACCCCAGGTGACCCTGACAGCTCCTGCCATGACCCCCACCCCCAGCCCCCAAAACTCGGGCCGGGGGGGGGGCACAACAGGCCCCCCAACATGTCCCCAGGGACACCCACCTGGCGCCGGCAGTGGCACAAAGTGATCCATGTATCCCGGCGGCTTCTTCCTCCTCTTGGCTTCGATTCCGTACGGATCTGCAGGCCCAGGGAGAGGGTACAGGGTGAGGGGAGCTCACCCCCCCACCCCAGCCTGGGAAGGGGAGCCAGGGGGTCCCCAGTATTGGGGTATCCCCCCCCCCCCCCCCCACCTCGACAAGGTTTCTCCATGCTGGCACCCACCTGAGCCTGAAAACTCCTCCAGGACATCAGGCATCCCCCGCTTCCGCTTCACATTGACCCCGTAGGCATCTGGGGGGGCCACGGGGGGGGCGTGGTGTGACCCCCAGGGTCATGTGTCGTCCCCCCCATTAGCTGGGGGGGTCCCCAGCACCCCCATTTCCAACCCCCACCCCTATCCCGCCGCCCTTCTCCCTGTCGCCGGTGGGTTGTCGCCACCCCCCGACCCCAGGGTGTCTGGTTCCCACCCCAGCGGCTTGTTGCCCCCTTCCCAGGGCCCTTAGCCACGCCGGGTACCGTGGTCCTTGGGCAAGTAGGTGAAGCGGAAGGACTCGCTGCAGACGCTGTCGGTGAGACGCTGCAGGAAAACCTCCACCTCCACGGGCTCGGCCAACTCCAGGTGCTGGTACGGCGGCGTCTTGAAGACAATGGCGACTTGGCGGTGCACGTCGGCCTGCGAGAAATCCGCCCGCGCTTCCCACGTCTCCTTCCGGAAAACCACCGCGATATCCTCTACGGGGATTAAAGGGGGGGGTCAATGCCTCAGTGGGGGCCCCCCCTTCAAGTCACCTCCCACCCTCAGAGCACTCCGAGGTCCAAGCACCTGAGATTCCTCCTGTGGCAACATGGGGTTCTCCCCCTCCAGCCTTGGGGCCCTTCCCCTACAGCAGAGGGGCTGGAAGGCTGCAGGAACCCCCCTGGCCCCCCCTCGAGCACCCCCAGTTCCCCCTCCAGCCCCCAGAGGGGTTTAGGAACACCCAACCCCACTTGGACTCATCCCCAGAACTTCCCAGCAGCTCTGGAATTGACCACCCTCCTTCATCCCCCTCCTGGCTTCCCAGGGGGCAATTCGGGCCCCCCCAGATGCCCTGGGGGGGTGTGGGGCCCTCCAATACCTTTCTGGACCTTGTCACAGAGCAGATAGAGCTCCTCGCCACCCGTGCAGGGACCACTCTCCTTGTTCATCCGGCAAATCCGCAGCTCCGAGGTGTTGGTGGACTCTGCGGGCAACATCGTGGCTCAGGCTACGAGCCAGCGGCTCCCAAACTGCCCGGGGAACTGGGACCGGGCACCAGGGACGTTCCCGTTGGCCTCATTTCTTCCCGAGCAGCCCTGCGGGATGCAGGTGATCATCCCACCTTGGCTACGGGCAACAAATCCCCACTGGCCAAACCAACAGCCGGAGCCGGGCCCCGGCGAGGAACTGGCTGGTGCAGCCTCACAGCTCGTCCCAACCTGGCGCCAAACGCCGGAGCAGGAAAGGGGGGCGGGGTGGTGTTTTAGGGGTCTGGTGGCCCCACTGGGGCCACGAAGCCCCCCTGACTACCACGTACTCTTGTCGAAGATGGGCTCCGAGAGCACGGGGCTGAGGTGTCGTGTCTGCCCGGAGCCATCCTTGTAGGAGGCCTGGAAGCAGATTCTCACCACATTCATGTCCACCTCCTGATGGTTCTTGAGGGAACCGGCTGAGGAAAAGGAGAGGGGACGGTCAGTGGCCCCCCCGGAGCGGGATCGGGGACACCCCCACAGCTCCGCAGCCCACCCAGCAACAGGGTTTGGGCCCCCCCTCAGTTTGAACCCACCCTACCTTTGAAGGGGTCAATGCCCAACTGCAGCTTCTTCTCTATCGCTGCCTCGATCTCCTTTTTCTTCACGCACTGGATGCCCAAGTTGCTAAAGCTGCCGGGGAGCAACAACATGTTGGGGGGGGGGGGGGGGCGCGATGTGGCCTCCCCCCATCCTAAACCCCAGTGGACCCAAGCCCAAGGAACCCCCCCCCCCCCCCCCCCCCAAAAAATCCTGTCGGCGCCGGCTTCAAGGGGACAGTGGCACTGGGGAGGGCAGTGACACCAGGGTGGGCGTAGGAGGGGGATCAGTGCCATCTAGGGAGGCACAGGGAATGACAGTGCCATCGGGGGGGACTGGGGGGGGGGCGCTGACAACTGGGGGGGGGTGTCACAGTGCCACTGGGGTGGACATGGGGTGGGGGTGGCAGCACTGGTGACATCTGGGTGGGCTTGGGGTGGGGGGGTGACATTAAGGGGGTCACAAGGCTGGTAGCAGCGCTGTGGGGGTGTGACAGCACCGTGGCGGGGGGACTGGGCCTGGCATCGTGTACCTGTGCTTGGGGTTGGCGTGAGGCTTGAGAACGACCTCGCAGAGCCCGTTGCTGCAGTCCTTGCCCACCAGGCCGTGGGGGTGGACGCGGTAGGGCCAGTCTTTCCACACCAAACACGCCGTCACCTTCACCTCGGGGATGGCCTGGCAGTTCAGCAGCTGAGGAAGACATAAATTTATCAGGGGGACCTCGTTTCCCAGAGACACGGGGTGGGGAGAAGCACCCCAGCGTGGGTTTCAGCACCCACTACCCACCACCGGGGCCGGGCGCCTTCGTCGGGAGGCTCCTACGCTCAAGGACGGGCACGGAGCACCCCAACACCTATGGGGCTCCCGCATCCCCCCCGCAACCGGCACCCACAGGGCTCTGGCAGCCCCCCAGCAGCCTTCTGCCACCCCTAAGGCTCAGAGCTGGGCCACTAGCCGCGCGGCACGCTCACCTCGATGGCCGGCAGCGTCTTGCTGGCGTCGGTGCTGCTCTCGCCCAGGATGCTGCCAGCCGAGCGGCCCTCGCACTCGTAGCGGAACCGCATGCCCCGTTGCTTGGGCTGCTCCGTGATCACCAGTTTGGGCGGCTCCAGTAGCTCCTCCAGCTGGTCCTTGCCCTGCCCGGTAGCCGGCGGCCAGCGGTGCCGCCCACTGGTGCCCGTCGTGCCCCGCGGCACCAGCTTGGGCGACAGCGAGAGGGTGCTGAGGCTCTGGGCGAGCTGCGGGGACCGAGAGTCGGCCGGCAGCACTGTGGCACCGTAAGGGCAGGGCTCAGCTGGGCACAGCGGCCGGGTGGCTACCGCAGGGCTGGAGCCACGGGCCACCAGCTTGGCTGAGCCTTTGGGCAGCGCTTTGGGCAGGACGGGGGCTGGATCCAGCTGGAAACCGTCCTCCTTCATGACCTCTTCGATGATTTCTGCAGGATAAGGAGGGCGTCAGGGTAGCGTTGGGATGGGGAGGACCCCCAAGTCCCCGGTGAGACCCCTCAGGGCTTTCTGCGACCCCTCAATTTGCCCTGATCCAGGGGAGGGGAAAGGACCGGCTGGATCTTGCCCCGTTTCCACCCGCAAATGCCTCCTTTCTGCTCAGAGCAGAGGATGGAGCAGCCATTGGGGGGGCATGAGATGCCCCCTCCCCTGCACCCCATCACAACCCCATGGGGGGTTTGCTGCTTCACAGCACGCAGCTCTGCATCCCAAATCCTGCTCACGGCCCCGGGGAGGACGGATTCGGCCAATCCAGGGACGCAGAGAGGGGAGACCCTGTCGCCAGCTCCATCACCTGAGGCTCCAGGATCCTGCTCCGGCCGAGGTGCCCCAAAAACACGCGGCAAAACTTACCAGCTGTTCGCATACCACGGGGTCCACTCACCTAAATCATCTGCAAAGGCAAAAAAACCCCAACCCTGAATCTTCCTCCAGTACCTCCCTGACCCACGGGGGGAGCGTAGGAGGGACCCCCAGCCTGCTGGCGCCAAGCCGGGGTCACCTCAGGTCCTGGGGTCCCAGCCGCAGGGTGCGTGGCTGCAGGGGACAGCAGGATCCGGGTGGGGGGGTCTTACCAGTCACCGGTGCGGCGTGTGCCATGGCCAGGCCGGGATCCTGTAGGGCAGCTCCTGTGGGGACAAGGGACGGTCACCCCACAAAGCAAGACTAGGGGGGTGGGGGTGCACAGGGTCACTGCCCCCCTCCACTGACAGTTCAAAGCTCCCCAAGAACAGGGAGCGGGGGATCCCCAGGATCATGCCCCCTTCCTCCCGAGAGAAATTTGGGGGTCCCCGGAACCGAGTCTGCCCAAAGCAGGGATCTGTCCCCCCAGTCGGGATCAGGGGGTCCCCGGGACCATGACAGCCCCTGAGGACACCAGCCGCCCCCACAACGAGGAGCCGGGGAGCCCCAAAATACCCCCCACCCCCCAAATACCTGCCCCCCTCCACCCCAACCGGGGGTACCCCGGGCCACACCCCCCCGGGCAGGGCTCGGGAGTCCCTGGGTCACTCCCCGTGGACGGCACCGGGCCCCTCCCGCCGCACGCCCGGGTAGGCCCCGGCCCCCCCAGCAGGTACCGGTTGTCCCCCTCGAGGCGACGCGGCCCCCCCCCCGCCCCGGGGCAGGCCCTCGCCCCCCTCCTCCCGCTGCCGGTGCCGGACGGGCCCCGCGCTCACCGAGCGGCAGGGCCATGTCCCGCCGGGGCCGCCGATGCCGGTGCCGGTGTCCCCCGCCCGCCCCCACCCACCCGCCACCGGAGCCCGAGGCCGCGCGGCCGCCGGAGCTGGAAATCCCCGCGCGGGCGGCGCCGCCATTGGCTGCGGCCGCTGAGGTCACCGCCGCGGGGCGGGCCGGGAAACCCCGCGCGGGCGGCGCCGCCATTGGCCGCCGGCGGTGACGTCAGGATGGGGGCGTGGCCCGGGGCCGAGGGGCGGGCGGTGGTTCCCCGGGCCCGCCCCCGCCCCCGCCCCGCCCCTCACCGTCACGTGGTGTCGGACGCTGCCGGTCTCGCGAGAGCGGCGGGAGCGGCGGCGCAGGAAAATGGCGGCGCCGGGGACGGAGGTGGCGGCGGCGGCGGCGGCGGCGGCGGCGGGGCCCGCGCCGGGCCCGGGGCAGGTACGGGTGGGCCGGCACCGGGGGAGGCCGGCACCGGGGGAGGGGTCCCCCCGCTCGGCTGACGGTACCTTACACCGCCTCCCCCGCCGCCTTCTCCCCGTAGGTGACCAGCAACGGGAGCGCCGGTGGCGACGAGGCGGCGGCAGCCGAGACGCAGCGGCAGCAGCCGGCGCCCAACGCCTGGCAGGTCATCAAGGGTGTCCTCTTCAGGTGAGCCCCGCCCGGTGCCACCGGCCCGCCGCCCTCCCTCCTCTCTCCCTCTCCCGCCGTGGCACCGGTCACCGGCTTCCCCCGCCGTGGCACCTGTGGCCCGGCCCGCTGTGGCCCCAAAGCTCTGGGGTGCCGGAGGGTCCCAGGGCGGACCGGCGGCTCGTGTCCACCCCCTCATCCCCCGTGAGGGGACAGCAGGGTCCCGGGGCGGGCAGGCGGCTCACGTCCAACCCCCCCGAAGGGAAAACGGGATCCGTGGGGTGTGAGCGGACGGTGCTGCCCATCCCCACACCTTGGGGGTCCTGCCCGGAGGAGGGAAGCCTGTGGGGCAGTTACCAGCCCCAGAGTTCTGGGCTCTTGAGCTCCTTCCCGGGTTTTCCCTGGAAGCCCGGGGTCTGGCTCACCCCGGGCAAGAACGGCTGCTGCTTCCTGGGCTTTTCCTCGGAGCCACCGGCACTCCTTGTGCCTTGTCACGGAGGATCCAAAGTCCGGCTTCCGCGAGGAGGGAATCGCTCTCCAGCGGGAAGCGGATGGTCAGGGTGTTTCCAGTGTTGGGATACGCCGTTCCCAGCCTCGCCTGCGTTGCGACGCGGAGGCTGATGCCAGAGCCGGTAGTCTCAGCTCTTGGACCGATGCTGCCGAATGGATTGTGAATCCTCTCCCGGAAGCCAAGACTCCTCCTCGCATCCACGAGCTGCCTTCCTGCTCCTGCTCCACTTCTCCATCTGTCTCCTTCCTGTCCCTCCGAGGGCAGGCTTTTCCCTTTCCGAAGAGCCACGTTCCCCCACGGATCCGCTGTCCTGGCCAGTTTTGCCGGCGGAAGAGCGCTTCATCACTGATGGAGCTGAGCCCTCAGAACCGCTCGGAGATATTCCACCCCTTGCCTGACCCCGAGCGGGTGACATCCCTGTGGCACTGGCAAAGCGTGATGGTCTGGTTCCTGAAACCTTTGGAAGAAGAAACGTCCTCCTGAGCGTTTCCTGAGCAAACAGCAACGTCGTGGGCTATGGGTTTATCCCTGGCCAGGAGCATGTGGCGAGACTTGTTTGGGCTCTCGAGCTTTCCAAACCACTGCGGCTCGGCCTGTCGAAGAGTTATGCTGAACTAAAACCCAGCTTATCTTGGGGCGCCTGGAGTTTTCCCCCCATGGTGTGGAAGTGCAGCCGCAGCTGTCGCTTGGTCCTGGGTTCAGTCACCATTCCCAAGCTTGTTATCTGGTCACTCCACGCTCAGGGCAGGAGGGGGAAGTCTGATTTAGCAGCACCTGGGGCACACGTGAAAGGCTCCTCACGCATTACCCACAAAGAAAACAAAGCTGGAAACCCTTTTACTTTGGGACATTCTGCTGAAAACCTTCCAAAATAAGGGGGAAAAGGCGCAATTTCTTTAAATACTCTCAAACGCCGCAAGCCAGGCTGGGCTGTAGGGGAGTGTGCAGAAGGGACCCGGCCTCTGCACTGGGAGCAGCCCAGGGAGCTTTGGCGAGCACTTGCGGCTGTGTGCCGGCGGTTGGGAGCCCTCACGACTGCGCCTTTGGAGGCGTCGAGCGAGCCGGGGGCTGCTCAGGGCTCCGCTGGCAGGTCTCTGCGTGGCCGGGAGCGTGCTGAGCTCTGCCCCTCTCTCGTTAGGCGATGCCGTCGCTTCCGCCACGCGCGTGTGGGAGACGTTTTGTCCTGTGGCTTTGCTGCCGATTTGCTGAGGACCTCATAGGCGTGACTTGGGGTGTCTGCCGGGATCTGGGGGTGCCCCGGGGTCCCCGTCCCGTGCCAGGGCCGCCTCGCACACTCGTTAACAGCCTTTGGAGCGTGACTTTCTCACTATGTCCTTGAGGCGAGCTGCTGGCGCCTTTCCTTGCCTTCGGCATGCTCCCGCCCTGCCTGGCGCTGGGTCTCAACTGGCCCAGAACCAGTTTGCACTGGCCGGCGCCTCTCGCCCGAGGGCGAACACCTGCTGCGATGGAAATAAGTGAGAACGGCGAGTTTTGAAACACAGACTTGCCTGTTGGGGAATGGGACAGGGGGCGGTTCGTTCACAGGAGGCCACGTCCGATTCGGCTGGGGAGGGTGACTAAAATGCCTGAGCAGCTTCTCCCCCTTCCTCCCGCAGGATCTTCATCATCTGGGCCATCAGCAGCTGGTTCCGCCGCGGGCCAGCGCCGCAGGAGCAGAGCAGCGCGGGCGGGACGCCGCGAGCCCCGAGCCGAAACCTCTTCCCCAAGGACACTTTAATGGTAACGCTGTCGCCGGCAGTGACGCCACGGTGACTCCAGGGCTGGACCCGCTGCTCTGACTCTGAGATAGATCTTAAATCTAGCGGAGCTAAACCGTGGCTGTGGCGTCTTGGCGGCGCGGCGGCAGCCGAGAGCCGTTTCTCGGGCTCACTGGAGCGCCGAGGTGGTTTGGGAGGGGACGCTGCAGCACCGTACGGCGGAGCGGGAGTGGTTCGGGCACCGATATCTCGCCGTCGGTCCGAGTCGTCCACCAGCAGCCGACGTCCTCCTCTCTCCGCAGGACCTTTACGTTTATATCTCCGAGCACGAGCACTTTACGGACTTCAACGTCAGCTCGGCGCTGTTCTGGCAGAAGCGGGATCTTGTCTACGGGGACTGGACCAGCGGGGAGAACGCCGACGGGTGCTACGAACACTACGGGGAAGTCGACATTTCGCAGGTGGGTGCACACGTTGCTTTTTCTGGGAGGTCTGAGGCCGGGTGGGGGATCATTGAGGGGCTGCTCTCCGGATGCTGTGAGGGGAGCAGCTGCTTCTTCACGTTTTGGTTTTATAACGGGGAGGACGGTTGGGTTTGGGCGCTGTATGAGGAGGTGAGCACAGCTGAGAGGTGACGGCCGGGCTCCGACCATGACCGACTCTGTCGGGGTGTGATTTCAGAGCGTCCAGCAGAACGGCTCCATTTACATCCATGTGTACTTCACAAAGAGCGGCTTCCACCCCGACCCCAGGCAGAAAAACCTCTACAGGCGCCTCGCCACCGTCCACACCTCGCGAAGTACGGCCCGGGGCAGGAGGGCAGCGCGCGGTGGCCCTGGGAGGGGGTGCTGGGGAAAGGGGCACCCCAATTCCCCTGTCAAAGTGGGAACCTGGAGGAGTCAGGCTGAGCGCTGGCTTTGGTTGGTGCTTGAAGGGGAAGATTCAGGCAAATATCTGAGTCCTGAGCTCCCTGAGCTGGATGTTTTCTGCACTTTTGTGAACCTACGGAGGAAAAAACCCCTTTAAATCTCTGCGAGCTCTTGGTTTATGTCCGCATCGTGCTGGGGTGGGGGGGGGTCCCTACTTGTACGGGGGGTGCGGAGCCACGTCGATGCTGAGAAGAGGAAGGAATTGCCACGTTCAGGTCTTCCTGCAGGACAGGAAGATCCGGACACTTCATCTCAGGTGTTTTCCTCCAACAGCGATGCGATTATCTCTAAGGTTTGGCTGTTCAATCTGGTTCGTTGTCCCCAAACTACAGCCTTTCCCTTTGATAATGAAGATCTGTGAGACAATTCGGATTAATTAGTCCTTCTGAGGGGGGGGTTGTGAGGGAAACGGGCTTCTCCGGTCTGCTCCTGCCTGTCCTGGCAGGCCGTAGCCTCCTTTAGATTTCCTTCCCCACCTTTCTGCGTGGAGTTGGGAGCGTTAATCTCTGCTCTCCCCTTCTAGTGATCAACAAATACAAGCGCCGGCGGTTCCAGAAAACCAAGAACCTCCTGACGGGCGAGACGGAGGCAGACCCTGAAATGATCAAGGTAACTGGCTTTTCCTTTTGTGGGTTTTTTTTTTTTTGGTTGTTTTTTTGTTTTTTTTCCCGTTGGCCAAACTGCTAAATATTGACATGCCTTTTTCTGGTCTCCTGTCGGGAAGCAGAGATTCCCCCTCCTGCCTGGGGCACGTCCCTCCTGCTCCGCAGAGCGGGAAGAGGAGGATAATTCCCTCGTGGCATTTCTGGGACAGGAGGGCTGGCTCTGCCCCTTCCCGCTCCCCCCTCTGCTGCCTCGTTTAAGGGGTGGGGGGACGGCAGTGGGCAAGATGGGGGGACGCTGGCAATGGAGATGATGATGTTCTCATTGCAGAGGGCAGAAGACTACGGCCCCGTGGAGGTCATTTCCCACTGGCACCCCAACTTGACCATCAACATGGTGGATGACCACACGCCCTGGGTGAAGGGCAGCGTGCCGCCCCCCCTGGACCAGTGTAAGGCCCGAAAGCGGCTTCCCGGGGCCGGCCCGACCATTTTCTCTCCTCAGAGGATACATTTGGGCTTCTGTGGGAAACGGGGGTTGTTTTTGCCATCGTCGGTGTGACCCCACACCTCTCCGGGTGCTTGTAGGGGGCTGGGCCGGGGTTCGGCCTCTCGGTCTCTCCTGGGTGACGGCAACGATGGCAGTTCCCTGTTGCCTGCTCAGCCCTCCCTCTGCTCTTTCCCCCGGCTCCAGATGTGAAGTTTGATGCCATCAGCGGCGACTACTACCCCATCCTCTACTTCAACGACTACTGGAACCTGCAGAAAGATTATTTCCCCATCAACGAGACCCTGCAGCGCCTGCCCTTCCGCCTCTCCTTCTGCCCGCTCTCCCTGTGGCGCTGGCAGCTCTATGCTGCCCAGAGCACCAAATCCCCCTGGAATTTCCTGGGAGAGGATCTCTACGAGCAGTCGGACGAGGAGCAAGACTCGGTGAAGGTGAGACCTGCTCGCGGGGGCCTCCCTCCTCGCAGCTCCGGTGCCTCGTGAGCGACCGGATCCCTGGCGTGCCGGGGCGACGGGCGGCAGGAGGGTGGGACGGAGCCTCGGAGAGGTTTTTGGTGCCCGTTTCAGGTCGCTCTCCTGGAGACCAACCCCTACCTGCTGGCGCTGACCATCATCGTCTCCATCGTTCACAGCATCTTCGAGTTTTTGGCCTTCAAAAACGGTGAGCGGGACCCTGGGGATCCGCCAAGAGGGGAAGGGCGTGAAGGCGGCGGCTCCTGCTTCGGCAGAGCAGATGTTCCCCTCCCCGGTTGCAGCATTTCCAGCAGCCGTAGCCAAACCCACCTGCATCCTGGGCAGTCTGTGGCCACCATGGTGCGTGTTGAGGCACCTGGTGCTCCTCGGCTGCGCTCCTCCGTGCCACGGGGCCGACTTTTGAGGGCAGAAAGCTGGAAACTGGTGGTTTTCTGGGCCTCCGCTGATGGCACCGCCTGCTCCTCTCACTCCCTCCGCCGGGATGCTGGACGTGGCAGCAATCCAGAGCCTCCGGCGCGGGAGGGTTGGTGACTGCTTGGGTCCTTTCCCGACAGACATCCAGTTCTGGAACAGCCGGCAATCTCTGGAGGGACTTTCCGTCCGCTCCGTCTTCTTCGGCGTCTTCCAGTCCCTTGTCGTCCTCCTCTACATCTTGGACAATGAAACCAACTTTGTGGTGCAAGTCAGTGTCTTCATCGGGCTCCTCATCGATCTCTGGAAGATCACAAAGGTCATGGACGTCCGGGTAAGCGCCGGCGCGGGCGCTGGGGGGGTTTTGGCGGTGCCCCCAGTCCTCGGTGACGCCTTTCCCCTCTCCTTTTGGCAGCTGGACCGCGAGAACAAGGTGGCGGGAGTGTTCCCCCGCGTCACCTTCAAAGACAAATCAACCTATGTCGAGTCTTCCACGAAGGTGTACGACGATGTGAGTTGGGGGGCGAGTGCGCGGCCCCTTGCTTTGGCTTCCCCAGTTCCCTTCTCGGGGCTGTGCCGAGGCTCTGGGCCTGTTCCCGGTTGATTTTTGGATGTCCCTCCCCCCCCAGATGGCTTTCCGGTACCTCTCGTGGATCCTCTTCCCCTTGCTGGGCTGTTACGCCGTGTACAGCCTGCTCTACCTGGAGCACAAGGGCTGGTACTCATGGGTGCTGAGCATGCTCTACGGCTTCCTCCTCACCTTCGGTGAGTGCCACCCCACCCAACCCCTCGCCAAGATGTCTCACCCATCCTGGCTTCGTTACGCTAACAAGGAGCGCCCCCCCTTCACAGGTTTCATCACCATGACCCCCCAACTCTTCATTAACTACAAGCTGAAGTCGGTCGCCCACCTCCCGTGGCGGATGTTGACCTACAAAGCCCTTAACACCTTCATCGATGACCTCTTCGCCTTCGTCATCAAGATGCCCATGATGTACAGGATAGGCTGCCTGCGGGACGGTACGGCCCCGGGGGGGTCCCCTGTGGTGCGTCTGGGGGTGTCTTAGCCCCCCCCCACCCCCTCACTTCCCCCCTTTTCTTCCTCAGACGTCGTCTTCTTCATTTACCTCTACCAACGCTGGATCTACCGCGTTGACCTCACGCGCATCAACGAGTTCGGCGTCAGTGGGGAGGACCAGGTCTCCCCCCGACCCCCCCTCCCCCCCAGCCCCCCCCCCCCCACTCCTACCCACCGGTGGCTCCCCGGGGGGAGAAAAAGCACCAGAGGACAAGAAGAAGGATTAACCGACCTCCCCCCCAACTCCTCGCTCGGTTTTTACCAAAGCCGACGGCCCTGCTGGGCACCGCACGGGGCGGGGGGGAGCGGCCGTGCCGCGGGGGGTTTGGTTGGGTTTTTTTCCCCCTCCCTGGGGAATTGAGGGTGGGGGGTGAGGGGGGGTTTGTGGCAGCTGTGGGGGCCCCCCCTCCCCTCTCCAAGCTGTGTTTCACGTTCCCCCCGCCCCCCCGGTCCCCTCAGCGTTGTGCGCTCCATCCCATTGTGCCGGTGTGTAGGACAGTGTCACGGAGATCTCGCGGCGTCGCCTCTTCCATAAAAGAGCTGATTTAACTCCCAAAAAAAGGACCTGCCTGCCTCACCTGTGCCCCTCCCCATTTTGGGGTGTCCTCCCCCGCTTTTGGGGTGCCCCCCTTCCCCCATCACGGTGGGCTGTGTTGCAGCTCCAGCCTGGATCCCCAGGGATTGTGTAGGCAAAAGGGGGGCCCCCTGAACCTCGTTATGGGGGAGGGGGGCACCTCTTTCCCTGTGGGGGCTACAGGGGGCTGGGGTCTGGCTGGTGTGTGTTGGGGGGGCCCCAGGGGTCCCTCCCGGTGCTTGGGGGGGTGTCCTGGTCGCAGGGGTCCCCCCCAGCGCTCGGGGGGACCCCCCCAGCGCTCGGGGGGACCCCAGGGGTCTGTCCTGGTGCTTAGTCCCCCTAAGCTGGGGGGGGCCCCAGCGTCCTTCCCAGTGCGTAGGGGGTGCTTGTGGGGGTCCTGGGGGAGTCCCCAGAGGTCTGTCCTGGGGTTTAGGGTGGGTCCCGATGCCGGGGAGGGTCCCCGGGATCCTTCGGGTGATTAGTGGGGGGGGGTCTCGGTCTCGGGGGGTGGTTCCAGGGGACCCCCTGATGGTTTTTTTTGGGGGGGGGGGGGGGGGGGGGGAAATGTCCCGGTCCCGGGGAACCCTCCCTCTGCTTCTCGGTCCTGGGGGCGGTCCCGGGACCGGTGGCCCGTCCCGGGACCGGTGGCCCGTCCCGGGGGGGCCCTTCCCGTCCCCTTGCCCCCGCCCGTCCTGGGGCTCCGGTGGCTCCTCCCTGCGGCCACGTGCTGCTGCAGCCCCGCCCCCTCACGTGGCGGAGCACCGGCCCCGCGGCCGCACGTGGCGCCGGTAGCGACGTCACCGGGCTGCGGCCGCGCCCGTTGGCCGAGGGAACCGTCCGTCCGCCCTGGGGGGGCGGGGCCCGGGCAGCGCTTGGTGGGGCTGGTGCTGCCGATACCGGAGTCCCGGGCCCGCCCCCGCGCCCTCCCCCCGCACCGGAGCCCCCTGAGTCCGGTATCGGAGCCCCCCGCCCCCTCACCGGTACTGTTCGTGGCTCCCTGCGCCCCGTTCCCGGACCGGGCCCGGCCGCCCCCCCGCCTCCCGGTACCGGCACCGGCTCCGGACCCAGGCAGGTACGGGGGAGGCGGGGGGACACGGGGACATCTGGGGGGACACAGTGGGACGCCAGGGGACATGGGGGGACACGGGGACATTTGGGGGGACACAGGGGGACACCAGGGGACATGAGGGGATGGGAGTACTATGAGAAGGTGTCAGGGGGATGACGGGGGGTGACCAGGTGTCCCCCCGTCACGGCTGTGACAATGGGGGGACAGAGTGGACGTGGGGCCGGGGGACGACGGGGGCCCTGAGTCCCCTTGCCACCCCCAGTGCCACCCTGGGGGGGGGGACCCTGAGCCGGGAGCGGGGGTACAGGGTGGGGTCCACTGTGTCACCACCCCCTCCTGTCCCTGTCACCCGGCCGTCGCTGTCACCCAGCCACTGCTGCCACCTGGCCACCCCCACCCTGCGCTGGGCCACCAACCCTCCCCCTTGTCACCGTGAGCCCCCAGGACACACACACACACACACACACACCCACACCCACCCCGGGGTCCCAATGTGCCTCTACGTCCCCCCCACAGGAGGGGCCACCCCGATGCCGGCCGAGCCAAAGGGGCCAGGGTTGGCCACCGAGCTCCCCCCTCCCCGGCCCATCCCCAGGGGCCCCCCAAAGAAGACAGAGGGTGGATGGGGGGCACAGCCCCCCCCCGGCAGCGACTCCGAGAAGGACTCCGGCTTCTCAGGTAGGGGCTGTATCCTGTCCCCATCCCCTGGGCTGGGGGTCCCTGGCCTGGGGAGGCCCTGGGGACAGCTCAGGGTGCAGGGGTGGGCTCACTCCCACCCTGGCAGACACCAGCTCGGAGCACCTGAGCGGACGGGAGCAGACGGACACGGAGGAGCCGCCCGGCACCCAACTGGCCCCGCCACAGCACCCGCTCGCCGCCATGGCACCCGGCCACCCCTTTGCCCACCTGGCACCCGTCTACCTCGTCCACAACCTCCTCCTCCAGCAGGTAATGGCACCGTGCTGCTGGCTCCGGCACTGGGCTACACCGGCACTGGGCAGCACTGGTACAGTGTGGCTCCAGCACTGGGCTACACTGGCACCGGGCTACACCAGCACTGGGAGGCTCTGGTACGGTGCAGCTCCGGCACCGGATGGCTTCTGGTACGGCGCAGCTCTGGCACTGGGCTACACCGGCACTGGGGTACACCGGTGCCCTGCGGCTCTGGTACGGCACGGCTATGGCACCACGCTGCCAGATCTGGCACCGGGCTGCTTCAGCACCAGGCTACACTGGCACCGTGCAGCTCTGGCACCGCGTGGCACCGGCACGGCACTGCTCTGGCACTGGGCTGCTTTGGCGCCGTGTGGCTCTGGCACTGGGCTGGTTTGGCACAGGGCTTCTCTGGCACCGTGCGGCTCCGGTATGGCACTGCTCTGGCACTGGGCTGGTTCAACCCTGCGGGGTTTCAGCACCGTGTTATGCCGGCACACGGCTGCGCCGGCACCGTGCGGCTCCAGCACAGGGCTGGCTCAACACCGCGTGGCTTCAGCACTGTGCTGTGCCGGCACCGCGCTGCTCCGGCACCCTGCGGCTCCAGCACGGCACTGGGCTGGTTCAGCACTGCGCAGCTTTGGCACCAGACTGGTTTGGCACCGGGCTGCTCCGGCACCGGGCTGGTTCAACACCGTGTGGCTCTGGCACCGTGCTACGCCGGCACCTCGCTCCTCTGGCACCTGGCTATGCCGGCCCTGCGCTTCTCCAGCACCGTGCCAGCTCTGGCCTCGCTCACGACCCCCTCTTTCCCCGCAGCCCCTCGGAGCCCCCCCGGAGCCCTGGCAGCCAGCTCAGCTTCTCCTACTCCAGCCCCCACCGCCCGCCGCCCCCCACCCTGCCGCCACCTCCCCGGTAGGGACCCCGGGATGTCCAAACCGGCATCGGGGGGTGACGGCGGAGCTGCTGCGCTGGGGGGGGCTGCTGGCGGCAGCTCTGCGCACCGGGGCCCTTCTCCGGCAGAACCGGCGCACCCAGCGGGAGATTGCTGCCCTGCGCCGGCACGCTCGGCTCCTGGCCCGTGCTGCCCGCGACCCCCGCACCTGGCCTCGCCTGCGCGATGCCCTGGGGGGGTGGGACGGCGGCTCCCCGGTGCCCCCCGGTGTCCCCCGCCAGGACCCCCCAGCTTTTGGGGAGGGGCTGGGTGCTGGGGGGCTGTAGGGATGCGGGGGAATAAAGGTGCTGGGCTGTCTCCAACGTGTCCTGTCTCTGTGTCCGCGGTGGCCCCTGGGTCGTCCCACCCCGATGTCGTGCCCTGGTGGCCCCCAGGGTCCCCCTCTTGTGTGCTCAATGGCTCCCGGGGTTCCCCCACCTGTGTCCCCCCATGTGTCCCCCACCCCTGTCCCCAGTGTCCCCCCGGGGTTCACCCTCCATGTCCTGCCCCGGTGGCCCGCAGGGTCCCCCTCTGTGTCCCCAGTGTCCCCCGGGGTCCCCTCCCGCCCCGTCCCCGTCCTGACACAGTGCCGAGGGGCGTGGCCTCAGGCCTGTAGCCCCGCCCACCGCCGTGGCGACGGGGCGGACCGGCGTGACCAGAGCGGCCCCGGGCCGGGGCGGGCGGCACTACGCATGCGCGAACCCCCTTCCGGGAAGGCGGAGCCGCGCCTTTTGATTGACAGCGCGGCGGCCAATCGCTGCGCGGAGGGGAGGTGGGCGTCGCGGCCGCGCCACCGGAGCCCTCCCGCGCTGACCCTGACGCGCGACCTCTGACCCGGCCGGGTCCGGGCCTGCGACCCCCGCCCCGGCCATGGAGGCCCCGGCGGGGAAGCGGAGGCGGTTCATGCTGCGGCAGGAGGGTCCCGGCGACCCCGCGGTACTGGCGGCGGGGGAGGGGGAGGCCGAGGCGGGGGGGGCCCAGGGTGACCGGGGGTGGGACACTGGAGTCGGGGGGGCCCCACGGGAGGCTGTGGGGGGCGGGGGAGCTGTGGGAGGCCTCGCGCAGAGCCGCCCCCGCCCCGCTCCTTCCCCACCAGGTCCCGTCGCTCTTCAAACCCTCCGCGGCCGCCCCCGGGGTTCCCCCCGGCCCCCCCCCGCTGCCCCCGGGCCCCAGCTCCTACGCCGAGTACGTGGTGCAGCAGTCGGCCCCCAGGGCCTCCCCCGGAGCCGCCGAACCGACCCTGGGCTCCCCCAGCGCGGCGGGGGCTCCCCCCGGGCACCCCCCGACGCTTGAGTCTGGCGGTGGCCCCCCGGGGGGGGCTGCCCCGGGCGGGGGCAGCCCTGGGGACGTGCCCCCCCTGCCCGTGCTCAAACCGGGCGCCAAGAGCAGCAGCATCGTCGTCAGCCCGCGGCAGGTGAGGAGAAGGGGGGGGGGGGCACGGGGGCCATCCTGGGGTTCGGGGGGACCGTCCCCCCGTATCTTGGGGCTTGGGGGCCCGTCCCCCCGTATCTTGGGGCTTGGGGGCCCATCCTGTGGTGGTTTGGGGCTGGGGGGGCCCATCCTGTGGTGGTTTGGGGCACAGGGGGACGTGCCTGGTCCCCCAGGACATGGGAGGGGACTGTCGCCTGGTGTCTTGGGACAAAGAGGGGGGGGTGAGGGGCCAGTCCCCGTCCCGGGGGGCCCCTGACACCCCCAGCCCCGTCACCCCCCAGCGAGGCAACCCGGTGCTGAAGTTTGTCCGCAACGTCCCCTGGGAGTTCGGTGACATCGTCCCCGACTATGTGCTGGGCCAAAGCACCTGCGCCCTCTTCCTCAGGTGAGCTGGGGCTCCTGGGGGGTCCCCCAGGGTTCTGGGGGAGTCCCCTCGGTGTCACCCCATCTCTGCTGCTCCCCGTCCCCCCCAGCCTGCGGTACCACCACCTCAACCCCGGCTACATCCACGACCGCCTGCGGCACCTGGGCCGGAGCTACGGGCTGCAGCTGCTGCTGCTCCAGGTCGACGTGGTGAGAAGCCCCTGGTCCCCTGGCTCCTCCATCTTGTCCCTCTGTACCCTCCATCTTGTCCCCCTGTCCTCTCCGTCCCTATCCCCTCACTCTCCTCATCCGTCTGTCCCCTCCCCCCACCTCTGTTCCCATCCCCTTGCTCTTTGGGCTCCTCTGTCCCCTCTGTCCCTGTCCCCTCGCTCTCCTGGTCCCCCCTGTCCCCTCCATCCCCGTCCCCTCTCTCTTTGGGCTCCTCTGTCCCCACCTCCTCATTCTGCTGTTCCCTCTGTCCCCACTGTCCCCCTCGCTCTGTCCCGCCGCAGAAGGACCCTCACCAGGCGCTGAAGGAGCTGGCGAAGATCTGCATCCTGGCCGACTGCACCCTCCTGCTGGCCTGGAGGTAGGGGCTGTCCCTGTGTCCACCGGGGGGGCCCTGCTGTCACACATGGGTGCCCCCACCCCAATTCCCTGTGCCCTCCCCAGCCCTGAGGAGGCTGGGCGGTACCTGGAGACCTACAAGGCCTATGAGCAGAAACCACCCGACCTGCTGAAGGAGCGGGTGGAGCAAGATTTCCTGTCCCGGGTGAGCTGCACCCCCTCCCTGTGCCCCAATTTGGTGACCTGGGGTACCCCAAGAGTCCTCTGACCCCCTCCCTGACGCCCCCAGATGACCGACTGCCTGACCAGCATCAAATCGGTGAACAAGACGGACGCGCTGAGCCTCCTCACTGCCTTTGGGTGAGCCCCCGTGGGAATGGGGATGTATCCCTGAGCCCCCTGTTGCCCCCCGAGCCCCTCGTTGCCCCCCCCAAAGCCCCCCTCACCCTCCCTCCCATCCCGCAGTCGCTGGCGGCCGTGGTGGGGGCCTCCAGGGAGGACCTGTCCCTCTGCCCCGGCGTTGGGCCCCAGAAGGTGAGCAGTGAGGGGACACAGCAGGGGACGAGGCACACAGCCCGCCCCAGCACCCCTCACGCTCCCCCTTGTCCCCCCCAGGCCAAGCGGCTCTTCGACGTCCTGCACGAGCCCTTCCTCAAGGTCCCCAAATGAGCAGCCCCGCCCCAAATATATATTTTTATATAATAAACGGCATTTATCACACAACTTTGGGTGGGGGGTGTGTCACTCCACCCGCTCCCGCTTGTGCTTCTTCTTCCTCTTGGGCACTTCAGGGGTCACCCCGATGTCTGGGGGGAGTCCCAGCCCCTGCTCCCCCTCCTCACCAGGCGCTGCCCTCCCCGGCGTCGACATTTCGGGTGTGTCCGGTGGCTCCTTCATCTTCTTCTTCTTCTTCTTCTTTCTCTTGGCTGGTGGCGGGTCGGTCGTGGGGGGGTCCCCAAAGCTCTCGGTGATGCTGAGGCAGCCGCGGAGGGGGGGAGCACAGGCCAGGGGGCCACCGGGGGAGTCGGGGGCCAGGAGGAGGGTGCTGCCAGCCCCCCCTGGGATCCCCCGCAGCCTGTAGAGCCGCCCGTCCCCATCCTGGGGGGGCCGCAGCTGCCCGCAGCCATCCAGTGGCACCGCGCAGCCCTCCAGGCTGGGGGGCAGGGCCATGAGGTGGGGGGGACATGGTGGCTGGTGCAGTCACCAGCCCCCCAGCGCTGCCACCAGCCTTGTGACCCCCTCAATGTCACCCCCCCTGCCCCGAGCCCACCTAGATGTCACCAGCACTGCCACCCCCACCCCGTGCCCACCGCAGTGACACTGTGACCCCCCCCCCGTTGTCATTGCCCCTTCAAATCCCCCCCAACGGCACTGTCACCCCCCAGCCCCCCCAGATGGCACTGACACCCCACTGTGCCCCCCGTAGATGGCACTGACCCCCCCCCGCCCCGCCCACCCTGATGCACTGAGCCCCCCCCAGATGTCACTGTCGTTCCCCCACCCAGCCCCTTCCACCCGACTGACCTCTCGGGGCAGAAGTCGGCGGGGGTGCGGATGAGCCAGAGCTCGGTGGAGGGACCCGCCAGGGCCCCCCCCAACAGCCCGGGGGGGGGCGAGAGGGTCACCGCCTCGAAATCGGGGGGGCACCGGAACCGCACGGGCCCTGGGAACGGGGGGCGTGTGTATGGGGGTGTGTTATGCTACGTCCCCCCCTCCGTGTCCCCCCATAACCCGCCCCCAGCCCCCGTGTGTCCCCGCCGGCCCCGTGTCCCCCCTCCTGTGTCCCCCCATGTCCCCCCACGTGCCCCCGCTCACCCTCCATGCCGCCGCGTGCACAGCGTGGCCCCGCCCCTTGCCCCATTCCGCCTCCCCCCACCCCCGCGGTGCAGTTGGTGCGGTCCGGTGGCGGGAGCAAGGGGGCGGGGCCTATAGCGGAGTCCCGCCCCTCGCCCCGCCTTTAAATGGGCGTTGCCGGAGCGCTGCCAGACGGCGGCGGCTTTTAAAGGTGCAGAGACCCCCCGGGACCTCGTGGGGACACCGGGGGGGGGCGGGGGGTGCCCAGGGTCACTCTGGGGGTGGGGGACACGGGGAAGAGGAGGGGAGGGTGGCCCCGACTACAGCTCCCGGCGGGCACCGGGGCCCGCCCGACCGGCCGGACTGGGACCGGGGCGGAGGCAGGGCTGGGAGGTGCCGGCGCTGCAGGTACCGGGGGCGGGGAGGGCTCCGCACCCCCTAACTCACCCCCGTGGGATCTGACCCCCCACCTCGTGGGACACCACCACCCAACCCGTGGGACTTGCCCTGCTCGTCACCCTCCCCGTGGGATCTGCCCCCCCCCCACCTCGTGGGACACACCCCCCCCCCCCCCCCCCCCCCCCCCCCCCGTGGGATCCGTCCCGAGGGACCCGCCCCCCCCCTCGTGGGACCCGCCCCCCCCTCCGTGGGATTTGTCCCCCCGCCCCCCCCGGCACCCTGGGGCGCAGGGCGCGGCCCCCCCCCCCACCCCCCCGCGTGACCCAGCGCTCTGGAATTGGGCGTAGAGGCCGCGGGGACGCGGGCGCGCCACCGGCACCAGCACCCTGACCCGCACCCCCACCCGCACCCCGCTGCACCCCCCCCCCAGGTACCGACCCCCGCGTGGGACCTACGGGGCTGGGGGTTGGGGAGCACCCTTGGGTGCCTGGGTCGGATTTGGGGTGCTGGAGCAGCACCCTTGGGTACCCGGATGCCAGGGTCCAGTTTGGGGTGCTGGGTGGCGGGGGGAGCACCCTTGGGTACCTGGGTCGGATTTGGGGTGCTGGGGGGGGGTGTTGGGGAGCACATTGGGTGCCTGGACACTGGGATCTGTTTTGGGGTGCTGGGTGGGGGGGTAGAGCAGCCTTGGGTGCCTGGGTCGGATTCAGGTTGCTGGGGTGAACTCTTGGGTGCCTGGGTCCGATTTGGGGTGCTGGAAGGAGCACCCTTGGATGCCCGAGTGCCTGGGTGGGATTGGGGTGCTGGGCGCGGGGGAGTAGAGCTCCCTTGGGTGCCTGGGTCAGATTCGGGGTGCTCCGTGGGGAGCTTGGGGAGCACCTTTGGGTGCCTGGGTCCGATTTAGGGTGCTCTGTGGGGGGGGAGCACCCTTGGGTTTCTGGCTCTCGTCTGGGGTGCTGGGGAGCACCGTTGGGTGCCCGGGTCCGATTTGGTGTGCTGGGTGTTGGGGAGCACCCTTGGGTGCCTGGCTCTGGTTCAGGGTGCTGGGGGGGGATGTTGGGGAGCACCCTCGGGTGCCTGCGTCCGATTCGGGGTGCTGGGTGGGGGGGAGCACCCTTGGGTGTGGGGCCGCCTGGGTTCCCTCCCAGCCCCCCCCCCCCCCCCCCCGTCTGGCCGCCCGGCCCGGGGCGAGCTGGGGCTTGTCCCGGTCTCCCGGGGGCGGGGGCCGGGTGGGGCCGCCTGGGTGAGGCCGCGGCTCTGGGGGGGAGTGGTGGTGCGGAGGGGTCCCCCAAACCCCCCCCCCCTGCCGCCGCCAGGAGCGGGGGACACAGGGTGCTCTCCCTGACACCTCAAATCCCCTCGCCCCGCGGGCACTGGGGCACCCACGGTTTGGGGGGGGGGGGGTGTCCGTAGGGGACAGGCCGTCCACATTAGGTGACCCCAGTGGAAAAGGGGGGGTCCTGCCGCCCCCCTTTAACATGGGGGTGCACACACCCCACACCCCCCTGCCAGGGCCCTGCCTCGGGGCGGGGCGGGCGGTGCCTGCTCCTCGGGATGGATTAATTACCGGTAATTAGAGTGATGATGATCCCCCAGAGGCTGAGCGGGTTGTAACACGTCCCCGCTCCCCGAGTTCCCAGGAGATTGGGGTGCAGGGTGAGGAGGGAGGGGTGCACCCCCCAATTTTTGGCGCGGGTGGATGGGTGCCCCCCACCCTAGGTCACCCCCCCCACCCTAGGTCACCCCATTCTTCCCCCCACCCCAGGTTAGAAGATGGCGAGCGAGCGACTGCGCAGCGCCCAGGACCTGCTGGATCTCACCTTCCAGTGTGAGTGGGGGGGGGTGGGGGTGACGCACACGACTTTTTGGGGTGCAGCCTGACACACACCACCACCACCCCCATTTTCGTACCCCCCCCTCCCAGCCCTGGCCATGCAGCACATGGACCTGAAGCAGGTGGAGCTGGACACGGCGGTGGCCAAGGTGGACGAACTCTCCCAGCAGCTCGAGTCTCTCTGGACTGACGGCCCTGGCCCCCCAAAAGTAGGACCTGGGGGTTGGGGGAGGCACTTGGGGGGCACCCCATGGCCCCCTCATACCCACCATACCTCTCCCGGTGCTCCCCCTCCTCTCCCACCCCCCCAGGAACCGTACAGCCCCAGCCGGACCCGCTCGCCCCTCGGCCGGAGGAGCCTGGCACCGGAGAGCGCCGAGCTTTCGGGGGACCCCCTGGGGCGCCCCGGTTCCCCCCGGGCCCCCCATTACCTCCCGGGGGAGGATCGGGCCCCTTCGCCCCGCCCCAAGGTGCTGGCGGTGCCCTATGAGGGGCTGACATTGCCCAGCCCGGGGGGTCGAGCCCCCTCCCCGCGCCCCCATCGCCCCTACGAGTTTTTGGGGCTCGGGGGGTCCCCTCGCCCGGGCGAAGGGTCTGTCTTCTTCCCTGAGAGGGCCCCCTCGCCCCGGCCTCCCGCGCCCCCCCCCTACGAGGTGCATGGCCTGTACCCCTCCATCACCAGCCCCGCTGTCACCTTCCGGGCACAGGGTAAGGCCATCGTGGCGGGGGAAGAGGGTGACATGGTGGGGACAATCCCTTGGCTGGGGGAGGGGGCTTGTGTCCCCATCCTGGGGTGACCCCGTCATTGGGCATCCCCCACCCCTGGTGTCCCCAACCCACCCTGGGCTGCCCCCATCCCTGGGTGACCCCAAAATGGGGTATCCCCCATCTTGGGGTGTCCTGAAGCTGTCCTGGGGTGCTTCTGTCCCACCCCAGGGTGTCCCCAAGCCCTCCCTGGGCATCCCTGTCACCGGGTGCTCCTGCCCCACCCTGGGATGCCCCCCTCCATCCCGTGTACCCCATCTTGGGGGGTGCTGGGAGGTGTGTCTGGGCCCTGTGGGGGTGTCCCCTCACCCCCCGTCCCTGTCTCCCCTCAGATGACCTCGTGATCAAGCGGCGACCGCAGAAGAGCTGGAATGAATCTGACCTGGATGTGGCCTACGAGAAGAAACCCCCCAGCTCAGGGGGCTACGACCGTGAGCTGGGGAGGCTCGGGGGTCACTGGGGGGGGGCACACAGGGGGTTGGGGGGCACTGGGGGGGCACACAGGGGGTTTGGGGGGGCTGGGGGAAGCCAGAGCTGGCAGCTGAGGTGGCTTTGGGGTATTAGGAAGGTTTTAGGGGGGGGTATTGGGGGGGGGCACGGAATAGAGGTTCTAGTGGGGAGGGGGGTTCTTGAGGCAATGGCGGGGGGCGGGGGGGGGCTGTTGGGGTGTCCAGGGGCAGGTTGGGCCTGGAGGGGGGGGACAGACAGGGGGTGGCTGGGGTGGCTGGTTGGGGTACAGCAGGCTCGGAGGGAGGCTCATTGTGGGACGCAATGGAGGGTCTGGGGATGTTGGATTGGGGACGGGTCTAAGGGTGTTGGGGGAGGTCTAGAGGTTTTGGAGGGGTCTAGGGCTGCTGAGGGAGGGGGGCCCAAGGTTGCTGGGCGGGGTGTAGGGTGCTGGGGGCTGAGCATGTGTCGGGGTGCCTGTGGGGTGGACGCCGTGTCCCCCCCTGACTCCAGCGTGGCACTGAGGTCCGTGTCCCGTCCCCCCTCCCCAGGCACCGGCGAGGGGCAACCCGGGCTGCGGCCAGTGCTGGCACCGTGGCGGGAGTCAAGCCTGGACGGGGCCAGTGGCCAGGGCAAGGTGAGCCCCAGGGCGGGGGTCTGACCTTTGCGCCCACCCCCGGTGCCCGACGCTGGGGTAGATGGGCTGACTCCCACCCTGACACCTTGTTTTTTGTGTCCCCCCCTCTCCCCAGGACGGTGCCTACGGGGGGCACAGTGCCACCCTCCCCCGAAACTACAAGGTGTCCCCATTGGCGGGCGAGCGGCGGGCAGAGGGACCCTTCCGGCGTTCGGGGGGGCCTGGCACCCTGCCCCGTGGGTGGCATTTCTCCCAGCAGCCTGTCTCCCGCATCCCTGTGCCCCCCCAGGGAGGGCGACCCCCCCGCCACAAACCCTTGCCCCTCTCCATGATCTTCAAGCTGCAAAATGCTTTTTGGGAGCAAGGGGTCGGCGCTCCCCGGGGGCTTCCCCTGGGCCTCTCTGCCGGTCCCCGTGCACCCCAAAAGCAGCCTCAGCTCCCGGCGCTGCCCCAGGCCCCCCCGGCGCTGCCTGGGGGTGAAGGTGAGGTGCCCGTGGGGTTGGGGGGTGGGGTTATTGGGGGGGGGGGCTCGAGCAGGCAGGACATGGGTTTGGGGGACTGCAGCATGAGGGGTGGGGAATCTTGGGGGACAGTGGGACTCCAGCATTCTGAGGCATGGGGGGTTTTGAGGGGGGGGTCCGTGGGGCTCGGGGTGCTGGCGTGCCCTGACCCCGACTCCCTCGCAGGATCTGGGCGCCCCGCGCCCCCCGAGACCCTCCCACCGGAGGGGGAGCCAGAGCTGGAGCGGCTGCTGCAGGGTGGTGAGTCCGAGGGGCTGGAGCGGCCGCTCAGCCCCACGCGGCTCCAGCCCCTCCTGCCCCCTGAAGCCCAGCGGGTCCCCGAATTCGAGGAGGTGGCCCGGGTGCTGGCCGAGATGCCGCGGCCCCTCAAACGCCGTGGCTCCATGGAGCAGAGCCCCGGGCCGGTGCTGCCACCCACCCGCACCCGCCAGTACCAGCAGCTCATCACCCGGCTCCTGCACCGCCCGCCCCGCCGCGACGAGCCCCCGGCCCCCGGTGATGCCGGCACCTCGCCCGACCTGCCACCCCCCACTCCGGTGGCACCTGAGGCCCGGCCACCCCGTCACAGCCCCCCGCCGCAGTCCCCCAGCAGCTCCGCACCCGCCCTGGTAAGTGGCTGCGGTCCCCGGGGGTGCTACGTCGTGCCCGGTGTCCTTCGGAGCTGCCCGGGTTGTCAGGCAGTGGTTGGTGTCTCCCAGTGTCCCCCGAGATGCCACACGGTGCCCGGTGTCCCTTGGACCCCCCCCCGAGGTGCCACATGGTGCACAGTGTCCCCTGGGGTGCTAAGCAGGGCCTGGTGGTCCCCTGGTGTCTCTTGGGGTCCCCAAATGTGCCACGTGGTCCCCTGGGGTGCCGGCCGGTGGTTGGTGTCCCCTGGAGTGCCTGGTGTCCCCAGGGCTTCCCCCGGTGTCCCCCAAGGTGACGAGCAGTGCCTGGTGCCAGCAGACATGCCCTGCGGTCCCCCTGCGTGCACCGTAGTGCCAGCCAGTGTCCCAGGAGATGTCCCAAGGTCCCCTGGGTGCTGTACAGTGTTGGGTGCCCTGAGGGGTGTCCCCGAGGTCCCCTAGGTGCTCTACAGTATCAGGTCCCCCGGGAGATGTCCCCAGAGTTCCCCTGGTGCCACATGGTGCTGGCTGTCCCGAGAGCTGTCGCCAAGGTTGCCTGTGTACCACAGGAGGTGTCCCCAGGGTCCCTTGGGTGCTCTATAGTACTGGGTGCCCCAGGAGGTGTTCCCCAGGTCACCTGGGTGCCATACAGTACTGGGTGCCCCAGCAGGTGTCCCCAAGGTCCCCCTAGTTCCCTATGGTGCCAGCTGCCCTGGGAGGTGTCCCCAAGGTTAGGTGCCCCAGGAGGTGTCCCCAGGGTCCCCTGGGTGCCATAGAGCTCTGTGTGCCCCAGGAGGTGTCCCTAAGGTCCCCCAGGTTCCATAGAGCACTGAGTGCCCCAGGAGGCGTCCCCAAGGTCGCCTGGGTGCCCCAGGAAGTATCCCCAGCGTCCCACGGTGTGCCGTACAGCGCCGTGTGCCCTGACGGTGTCCCCTGGCCCTCCCTGACCCCCCGGCTGCCGCAGGAGCTGCGGTCGGCCCTGCGCGACCCTTCCTCGCCCCGCAGGCGCCCCGGGGCCCGCGTGCGCCTCAACCCCCTTGTCCTGCTCCTGGACGCGGCCCTGACCGGGGAGCTGGACGTGGTGCAGCAGGCGGTGGCTGAGGTGGGACAGGGACAGTGGGGACAGGGGGATGGGGTGAGGGCTGGGGAATAGTGGGGGCAGGAGGCTGGGGGTCAGGGTGGCAGGGACAAGAGCTGGGGGACATCGGGTATAGGGTGTCAGGGACACGGGCTGGGGTGGTGAGGGCTGGGGGGCAGTGGGGACAGGGGGATGGGGGTAAGGGTGGCAGTGGCCAAGGTGGGACGGGGGACAGTGGGGACAGGGTGTCAGGGACACAGGCTGGGGGGCAGCCGGGACAGGGGGATAGAGGACAGGGTGGCAGGGCCATGGGCTGGGGGAACATTAGTGACAGGGTGTTAGGGTGACAGGGACGAGGGCTGATGAGGCAAGGCCTGGGGGACAGTAGGGATGGGGACAGCAATGTGCCTGGCACTTGGGGGTGGCAGCGGGGGTGGCAGCGGGTGGCGGTGTGGGGACAGCGTGCGTGTCCCCAGCTGAATGACCCCAGCCAGCCCAACGACGAAGGCATCACGGCGCTGCACAACGCCATCTGCGGTGCCAACTACGGCATCGTCGACTTCCTCATCGCCAGCGGCGCCAACGTCAACTCCCCCGACAGCCACGGCTGGTGCGACGGGGGCCCACGGGCGCGGGGTGGGGGGACGGGGACCCGCAGACACGGGGTGGGGAGACAGAGGCTCATGGACACGGGGTGGGGGGGACATGGCTGGGAGAATAGGGTCTCACAGGTGCAGGGTGGAGGGATGGGGACCCACGGACACAGAGTGAGGGCACAGGGGACCCCACAGCCGTGGATGGTGGGATGGGGATGGGGGCCCATGGGGGCAGGGAGATGGGGGGACCCCACAGCCACAGCTGGGGGGGTCGGGGACCCACTGATATGGGGTGGGGGCACAGGGGATCCCACAGCCACGGCTGAGGGGATGAGGGCCCATGGGGAGGGGGTGGGGAAACAGGAGTCCCCACAGCCAGTGGGGGTGGGGACAGGCACCCCCAGGACCCCCACAGCCATGGGGAGCAGGGATGGGGGTCCTAGTAAGTCCCGAGAGTCTGGGGACAAAGGGGAATGGGGACCCCAATAACCCCCCACCAGCCCTGGGTGATTGGGGACCCCAATAATCCTCCACCGCCCTCGGTGATTGGGGACCCCAATAACTCCCCAACAATCCTGAGTGATTGGGGGTGGGGAGGGCCAGGGGACCCTCAACCCCCCGAGGAGAGGGGTGTCCCAGGGGAGCCCCTCCTCTGCCTTGCCCCCCCCAAAAACCACTCCCCCCCCATCCCGAGGGCGCCAGGACGCCGTTGCACTGTGCGGCCTCGTGCAATGACACGGGGGTGTGCGTGGCCCTGGTGCGCCACGGCGCCGCCATCTTCGCCACCACCACCAGCGACGGCAGCCTGGCTGTGGAGAAGTGTGACCCGTACCGGGAGGGCTACGCCGACTGCTACAGCTACCTCACCGGTACTGGGAGCACTGGGAGGGCATGGGAATGGGGTAGGGGGGAGGGTAGTGAGAGGGGAACGGGGGGTGTGTGTGTGGGTACTGGGAGGGGATATTGGGGGTATGTGGGTACTGGGAGGATATGGGTACCGGGGGTGTGTGGATACTGGGAGGGGGCTACTGTGGGGTGTGTGGATACTGGGAGGGGATATTGGGGGTATATGGGTACTGGGAGTGGATACTGGGAGGGTCTGGGTATTGGGAGGGGGTACTGGCAGGTTATGGGTACTGGGAGGGGAACTGGGCAGGTAGGAATACTGGGAGAGGGTATTGGGGGGTATGGGTACCCCCTGGGGTGGTGTGCATACTGGAAAGGGGTATCGAGGTTATACTGGTACTGAGAGGGGTACTGGGAGGGGGTATCTGGGGCAGGCAGGTACTGGGCGGGGAACTGAGAGGAGGTGTGTGGAGGATATGGATACTGGGAGGGGTACAGATACTGGGAGGGGATACCAGGATGGTTATGGCTTCAGGGCAGGGGGGTGCTGGGGTGCAGTGCTGGGGGGGGGTTACAGGGTGCTGGGGGGGTTCAGGGCAGGGGTTGTCAGGGGTGCAGTGCCATGGGGTTGCTGGGGGGATTATGGAGGGTTCAGGGCAGAGGGGTGCCAGGGCTGCAGGGCTGGGGGGGTGCTGGGGGTGGTTATGAGGGGTTCAGGGCAGAGAGGTGCCGGGGTGCAGTACTGTGGGGGTGCTGGGGGGATAACGGGGTGCTGGTGGGGCTCAGAGCAGGGGGTTGCCAGGGGTGCAGTGCCGTGTCAGTGCTGGGTGAGATCAGGGCAGGGGGGTGCCAGGGGTGGGGGTGCTGGTGGGATTCCATCGTGCTGATGCTGGGTGTCCCCGCAGAGGTGGAGCAGAGCATGGGGGTGCTGAACAGCGGGGTGGTCTACGCGCTGTGGGATTACAGTGCCGAGTTCGGGGACGAGCTGTCCTTCCGTGAGGGCGAGCCTGTCACTGTCCTGCGCCGCCAGCCCCAGGAGGAGCTCGACTGGTGGTGGGGGTCCCTCTACGGCCATGAGGGCTACGTCCCCCGGAACTATTTTGGGGTGAGTGAGAGGGGGAGGGTCTCGTAGATCCCGTGGTCCCAAGGTGGTTTCAGAGCACCCACGGCCACCCCACAGCCCTTGGGGGGTCCCACAGCACCCATGGCCTCAGGGGAGTCCCACAGCTCCCACGGCCACCCCACAGCCCTGGGGGACCACCCACAGCACCCGTGACCCTGGGGGGGATCCCACAGCCCCATCATGTTCCTAAGGGTGGATCTCGTGGCCTCCCTGGTTCCTCCATGGCTGAGGGACTGGGGGGGGGGGGGCACCCTCCCCCTGACACCCTCCCCCTCTGCCAGCTCTTCCCCAGGGTGCGGCCGCAGCGGAAGAAGGTCTGAGGGGGGGCCCTGAGGACATGGGGGGGCCCTGAGCCGGCCCCAGCCCCCCCAGCCGCTTGGATGCATGGGTCCTCCTTGCTGATGGGCACCTCCTTGGCTGCCCCAAATCCCGTCCCCCTCACATCCGAGCAAGGCACCGGGGTACCCCCCCGCTCCCCGCAGTGTCATGTATTCCCCCCCCCCCTCCCCTCCCCCGGCTGGTGACAGCGGGTGTCACCCCATGGTATTGGCTTCTCTGGGGAGTAAAGAGCCTTCGGCTGCACGTGGTGGTCTCTGTCCTCTGCGTCATGGGTTGGGGTGGGGGAGTGGGGGCTGTGGGGACTAGGGGTGACACGGGTGGGAACACCCTGAATAAGACTGGGGGAGGTGACATGGGTGGGGACATGCTGCCTGGGACCCAAGGGGTGACACAGGTGGGTCCCATCCCCAGGGAAATCCCCAAATGTCCCCCCTCTCCCACATCCCCCTGACTTTTTATCTCTGAGCATGAGGCCGCGTGGTCGGGATATTGCCTCTTTAAATCTGGCCGCTCTTGGGTAATTTAGGTGCAGCCTCTACTAAAAAAAACAGTTGAGCCCAAGCTTGGCATATTGTCGACAGAAATGGTTGAATTTTGAATCTGGGGCTTTGGCATCCAGGTGCCCAACAGAGTATTTAGGGTTTCTACTTTTAATACATCCAAACTGAACAGATTTAAGGGCCCGAGCGCCACAGCGGGGTTTGGTGACCTTTGATTCAGCAGCGTTAACTATCCCAGCTACTGGGACTCGTTGGCTTTTTCCAACAATTCTTGTTAGATAACCCCTTTTTCAAGGTTTCTGGATGAAGCCAGCATCTGCTTTAGCTTTACTTATCTATATTGAGACTCCCGTGGCCCTGAATAGAGAGAATATTTATCATTCGCCACTAAGGGTATATGAGGGCTTTTACTATGATTAATTCCAAAAATTTCCACCACTTGGGAGGGGTCATTGGACCTGGCAACTGGGATTTCCTCCCTAGATGGGTGTTCCTCCCTTAGGAGGAACTTCCCATCCTTACCCGCTCTTCCTTCCGCTGGGCTGCCATCTCGGGGGTCCCTGTAAAGGCCCCCACTTCTGCAGCCTTCGAGCCAGCGTGGTCCTTCAGCCACGGGTTCCACCGTGTCATGCTAAGGCCAGGCCCAGTGCCCATCCAGCCAGCCCGAGGAGGGGGAAGGTTGTATCCCCATGATTCTTCCCATTGTCTAACAGCATCTATTATTCAAGAGAATTGAAATGTTCCATTCCCTTCTACTGACACAACGGTGGTTTCCCCCTGCCCCACCACCTTGAGTTACATCTCCTGCCACTCCAGCAGCAGCTGTGGGTTGTTTTGATTAACAGGGCACAAGGTACCTCATCCGGATTGGGCTCAGGTAATGGTGTTGCTGGGGAAGGAGCAAAAGGTTTGTTATCATCATCAGAATCAATATCAGAATCCTCGTTAACTCCCGGAGCAGGTGTCTTTTCAATAATTTTGTTTTCTGTGATGGGGTGGGTCATGGTGGGGATGGCTCGTAGGGGATGCTACTGCCCTCCAGAGCATCCCAGGCCCTTGTCTGGTCTTTTTACCTGTTGAGGCAAATTAACCACACACTTGTGCTAAATAGAGAAGCATTTAATAGAACAATGCGTCGGGCAGCGTTCTACCGCTGTAAGTGGTTCTACAAGGAGCCTGTAAAGATGCACCATGAGCTGATGGGTTCTATATTCCTTATTTACCTTATTCACCTTTTTGGTTGACCTGCATTGATCCCATGAGCATTATCGTGGGGCTGCTGTGAGCATCATCATGGGGTGCCTCAGGCCAGCCTTGGGTTGACCCCCAGCACCAGTTCTGCTGCCCAAAGGTAACCCCCGATCACGTGCCCCGTGTTGTTGCCCCAAGACACCACCGTGGTCTTTCTCATCTCATCACCGAGGGGAACTTTGCTTCCTGCCATGGAGCTTTTCTGTCCCTGGCATCCCTGGAGCCCTCCCACAGTTGGGCCTTTGTGAGAGACAAGAAACCAGGCCTGAGAGAAACTAAGAAAAACAGCCTGCGAAAGCACAAGTTGAGGCTGATCAAAGAAACGCCTCAAACACTCGCAAGACAAAACTATGAGTCACAGGGTGGATGGTGTGGAGGCCGAAGCTGATAAGGCTGCCCCAATAACACAAGATGAAGCTGGAGGGGGGACCCCTGTGGAGACAGGATGGCTCTGGTCTGGTGTACCCGGCAAATTTCAAGGGCCATCTGTCCGGTGAATGACCTTTGCTTCATTATCCACGAAATGCATATTACAGTTAACACCCCTCAATATGCTAACGAAGGCTAACATGATCATGCTAATTACATCATTCCATGAAACACCTTACCCCTCCCCGTACATGGGATATGTAGGTATGTGGGTCGACCTAGGGGACCGACCCAAGGAAAGTGTGTATAAATCAAGGGGGGAGGGGGGGGAAGACGGGGGTGGTGGGGGGGGGTGGTGGAGCTGAAGAGTGTAGTGAAGCAAAGAAGACAGATGCAAGTGAAAAAGACGGCTGCCTCCTGGAACCCTCGCTGGCAGGATCAGCGCAGAAACACAGACCAGTGAGCTGTATTTCCCTATTCCCCCTATATCCCTCTTTTCCCTTTTCCATTAAAAAATGCAAGGCATATTGTATTGCTTGCCACAACTTGCTATATTCCTAGCTAATTATCGTGTGTTCAATTAGTACATTGTGGGTAATTAATAAATGTTTGGACTTGAAGACTTGTTGTCCACTCCATTGGGGATTTGTGAATCTGAGTCACTTGCCTCCCTCATATGAGTGGGACACGACAGGCCTCCACTTTTTTCTGGCCTCTACTTCCCACTGGCCTCCCACCCTGTTTTGGCCTCCCAGCTTGTTTCAGCCTCCACTTTTCCCGGTCTCTACTTCCCTGCAGCCTCCCACCCTGTTTCTGCATCCAGCCACGATTTCGTCTCCAATTTTTCTGGTCACTAATTCCCTCAAGCCTCTCACCCCTTTTCAGCCTCCACTTTTTCTGGACTCTACTTTCTTCTGTCCTCCCACCAAGTTTTGGCCTCCCATCAAGTTTTGGCCTCCCACCAAGTTTTGGCCTCCAATTTTTTCTGGCCTCTACTTCTCTCCGGCCTCCCACCCTGTTTCGGCCTCCCACCCCATTTCGGCCACCACTTTTTCTGGCCGCAACATTCCTTTCGCCTCCCACCCATTTTTGGCCTCCCACCCATTTCATTGTCCACTGTTTTCTGGCCTCTACTTCCCTCAAGCCTACCACCCCAATTCGGCCTCCAATTTCTTCTGGCTTCTACTACCTACCATACTTGCATACTGTTTTGGCCTCACACCATGATTTGGCCGAAATGGGGTGGGAGGCTGAGACATGGTGGGAGGCCAGAGGAAAGTAGAGGGGAGAAAAAGTGGGGGGTGAATCGTGGTGGGAGACTGAAAAAGGGTGGGAAATCTGAGGGAAGTAGAGGCCAGAAAAAATTGGAGGCTGAAAAGTGGTGGGAGGCCAAAAAATGGTGGGAGGTTGATGATAAGTACAGGTCAGAAAAAAATTGGAGGCTGAAAAGGGGTGGTACGCCAATAAGGGGTGGGAGGTCAAAAAAGGGTGGGAGGCTGGAGAGAAGTAGAGGCCAGAAAAAAATGGAGGCCAAAAGTGAATGGGAGGCCAAAAAGGGGTGGGAGGCTGGAGACTAGAGGCCAGAAAAAACTGGAGGCTGAAAAAGGAGTGGGAGGCCAAAAAAGGGTGGGAGGCTGGTGATGAGTAGAGGCCAGAAAAAATTGGAGGCCAAAAAGGGGTGGGAGGCCAAAAAGGGGTGGGAGGCTGAAGAGAAGTAGAGGCCAGAAAAAATTGGAGGTCGAAAAGGGGTGGGAGGCCAAAAAGGGGTGGTAGGCCAAAAATCGGTGGGAGGCCAAAAAAGGGAGGGAGGTTGGAGAGAAGTAGAGGCCAGAAAAAATTAGAGGCCAAAAATAAGCGGGATGCCAAAAAATGGTGGGCTGCAGGTGATAAGTAGAGGCCAGAAAAAATTGGAGGCCGAAAAGGGGTGGGAGGCCAAAAAGGGGTAGGAGGCCAGAAAAGGGTGGGAGTCTGGAGAGAAGTAGAGGCCAGATAAAACTTGGAGGCCAAAAATGACTGGGAGGCCAAAAAGGTGTGGAGGGCTGGAGAGAAGTAGAGGCCAGAAAAAACTTGGAGGCCGAAAATGAGTGGGAGGTCGAAAAGGGGTGGGAGGCTGGAGAGAAGTAGAGGCCAGAAAAAATTGGAGGCTGAAAAGGGGTGGGAGGCCAAAAAAGGGTCCACCCGGACCCTATTCGCGGTTGCACCTGCCGCGGGTCACTGTTTCCACCCGGACCCTATTCGCGGTTGCACCCGCCGCGGGTCACTGTTTCCACCCGGACCCTATTCGGGGTTGCACCTGCCGCGGGTCACTGTTTCCACCCGGACCCTATTCGCGGTTGCACCTGCCGCGGGTCACTGTTTCCACCCGGACCCTATTCGCGGTTGCACCTGCCGCTGGTCACGGTTTCCACCCGGACCCTATTCGGGGTTGCACATACCGCGGGTCACTGTTTCCACCCGGACCCTATTCGCGGTTGCACCCGTCCCGGGTCACTGTTTCCACCCGGACCCTATTCGCGGTTGCACCTGTCCCGGGTCACTGTTTCCACCCGGACCCTATTCGCGGTTGCACCTGCCGCGGGTCACTGTTTCCACCCGGACCCTATTCGGCGTTGCACCTGCCGCGGGTCACTGTTTCCACCCGGACAGTATTCGGGGTTGCACCTGCCGCGGGTCACTGTTCCCACCCGGACAGTATTCGGGGTTGCACCTGCCGCGGGTCACTGTTCCCGCCCGGACAGTATTCGGGGTTGCACCTGCCGCGGGTCACTGTTTCCACCCGGACCCTATTCGCGTTTGCACCTGCCGCGGGTCACTGTTTCCACCCGGACCCTATTCGCGGTTGCACCTGCCGCGGGTCACTGTTCCCACCCGGACCCTATTCGGGGTTGCACACCTGCCGCGGGTCACTGTTTCCACACAGACCGCACTCCAGGTTGCACCTCCTCCTGCACACTATTTCCACACCGATTCTATTGCAGTTTAAAACCCACATTACACGTTACAGCTTAGTAACACCTTCCAATTACAACTGTAGGTTACAGTTTACACTGACACCTTAGGGTTACAGGTTAGAGTTAGGGGGTGGAGTCAGGGGTGGGCTTAGGGTTACGGGGTGGACTCGGGGGTGGGTGTAGTGTTAGGGGGTAGTCAGGGGTTGGCCTAGAGTTAGGGAGTGGACTCGGGGGTGGGCTCTACGGTTAGGGGGTGGACTCTGGGATGGGCTTAGTGTTAGGAGGTGGACTTGGGGATGGGCTTAGAGTTACGGGGTGGACTCGGGGGTGGGCTTAGATTTAGGGGGTGGAGTCGGGGGTGGGCTTAGAGTTAGGGGGTGGACTCGGGGGTGGGCTTAGTGTTAGGGGGTGGACTTGGGGGTTTGCTTAGGGTTAGGGGGTGGAATCGGGGATGGGTTTAGTGTTAGGCGGTTGATTCAGGGGTGGGCTTAGAGTTAGGGGGTGGAGTCGGGGGTGGGCTTAGTGTTAGGGGGTGGAGTTAGGGGTGGTCTTAGAAGTACGGGGTGGACTCAGGGGTAGGCTTGTGGTTAGGGGGTGAACTCAGGGGTGGGCTTAGACTTAGGGGTTGGGCTCAGGGGTGGGCTTAGGGTTAGGAGGTGGACTCGGGGGTGGGCTTAGGGTTAGGGGGTGGAGTCGGGGGTGGTCTTAGGGTTAGGGGGTGGACTCGGGGCTGGGCTTAGAGTTAGGGGGTGGAGTCAGGGGTGGGATTAGTGTTAGGAGGTGGACTCGGGGGTGGGTTTAGGGTTAGGGGGTGGAATCAGGGGTGGGATTAGTGTTAGGAGGTGGACTCGGGGGTGGGTTTAGAGTTAGGGGGTGGACTCGGGGGTGGGCTTAGGGTTAGGGGGTGGAATCAGGGGTGGGATTAGTGTTAGGAGGTGGACTCGGGGGTGGGTTTAGAGTTAGGGGGTGGACTCGGGGGTGGGCTTAGGGTTAGGGGGTGGAATCAGGGATGGGTTTAGAGTTAGGAGGTGGACTCAGGGGTGGGCTCTACGGTTAGGGGGTGGACTCTGGGATGGGCTTAGTGTTAGGAGGTGGACTTGGGGGTGGGGTTAGAGTTAGGGGGTGGACTCGGGGGTGGGCTTAGTGTTAGGGGGTGGACTTGGGGGTTTGCTTAGGGTTAGGGGGCGGAATCGGGGATGGGTTTAGTGTTAGGCGGTTGACTCAGGGATGGGCTTAGAGTTAGAGGGTGGAGTCGGGGCTGGGCTTAGGGTTAGGAGGTGGTCTTGGGGGTGGGCTTAGGGTTAGGGGGTGGACTCGGGGGTGGGCTTAGTGTTAGGGGGTGGAGTTAGGGGTGGTCTTAGAAGTACGGGGTGGACTCAGGGGTAGGCTTATGGTTAGGGGGTGAACTCAGGGGTGGGCTTAGACTTAGGGGTTGGGCTCAGGGGTGGGCTTAGGGTTAGGAGGTGGACTCGGGGGTGGGCTTAGGGTTAGGGGGTGGACTCGGGGGTGGGTTTAGAGTTAGGGGGTGGACTCGGGGGTGGGCTCTAGGGTTAGGGGGTGGAGTCAGGGGCGGGATCTAGGGTTAAGGGGCAGAATTGGGGGTGGACTCTAGGGTTAGGGGTTAGGGGTTGGGGTTAGGGATTAGGCTGAGGGTCAGGGGTTAGGATTAGGGGTTGGGGGTGAGGGTTTAGGGTGATGGTGAGGGGTTAGCGGTTAGGGTGAGGGTGAAGGTGAGGGGTTAGGGTTTAAAAAAATAAAATTGGAGGCCAAAATGGGGTGGGAGGCCCAAAAGGGGTGGGAGACCAGAAAAAATTGGAGGCCGAAATGGGGTGGGAGGCCAAAAACATGTGGGAGACCCGAGGGAAGGAGAGGCCAGAAAGAATTGGAGGCCGAAACATTAAAAGTGGAGGTTGAAAAGGGGTGGGAGGCCAAAACAGGGTGGGAGGATGGAGGGATGTAGAGGCCTCCCACCCCGTATCGGTCTCCCACCATGATCCAGTTTGAAATTTCTTCTGGCCTCTACTTCTCTCCAGCTTCCCACCCCTTTTCGCCCTCCCACCCCATTTCCACCTCCACTTTTTCTGGCCTCTACTTCCCTCTGGCCTCCACCCCATTTTGGCCTCACAGCATGATTTTGCATCCACCTTTCATGGCCTCTACTTCCTTCTGGCCTCCCACTATATTTTGGCCTTCCGCCCTGTTTCAGCATCCACTATTTTATGGCCTCCACTTTGCTCTAGCTCCCACCCTGTTTGGGCCTCCCACCATGGTTCTGCCTCTAATTTTTTCTGCCCTCTACTTCTGTCTGGCCACCCACCCCATTTCAGCCTCCCACCCCGTTTCGGCCTCCACCTTTCCTGGCGTCTACTTCCCTCCATCCTCCCACCCCGTTTCGGTCTCTCACTCCTTTTTGGCTTCCACATTTTTCTGGCCTCTATTTCCCTTCCAGCCTTCCATTTTGGCCTCCCGCAGCTTTTCCGCCACCTCCTTTATTCAGGCTTTTATGTGCTCTTTGCACTTCTGACACTTTGTTGCCCACCGAGCCCTTTTTGTTTCTCTCACCCCTTTTGCCACTCCACAGTTTTCTGCCCTGTACTTGCCCTTCAGCCTGTCACCTATTTTTGGTCTCCACTCTTTTCTGCCCTCCGTGTCCCCCTTGGACTCCTGGCATCAAAGGCCAAGGGTTCAACGGTAACCGGGCTCAAACATCCTGAGAGGCCCCACCACGGCTGAATCCAGAGAGGCCCCAGAAAGGGAAAGAAGACGAAAATCACGGCCATCTCGGCAGCACCCGCCTCCCACCGCAGGAAGAGAGAGCCCGCTCTGCGGACGAGGAAGGAGCCCTCTTCACAGTCCACAGCGGGCCAGAGCGCCAGCGAGCGCCGCAGGGTCCGCGCACGTCACCCAGAGCGCGGCACGGCCACGCGGCACACGAGGGAGCGCGGCTACGCATACGGGAAGCCGCGTCTTCCCTTTGGGGCCCCGTCGCCGCTCTCACGCGTTTCGGGCTCTCCCCCGGCCCCCTCTCTCTCCCACACCGCCGTGATTTTTTTGCTTCCCTTTACCTCCGCTCTCCTTCCTCTCTCCCGCTCCCTCTTATTCTGTCTTCTGGTAGCTCTCCCTTTTTCTTTTTCTCTAGACGCCTTTGTCCCACTTCCTCTCCTTCCGTTTTTTCATCCTCCGTCTCTCTCCCATACCCCAACACCGGTTTTTTCCTTTTCCGGTTCTTTGTCCCGTTCGGCATCGGCGTCTTTTCGCCCGCGGCGTCTATTCGTTCGGCATCTTATCGTACGTCTCTTTTCGGTATCTGGTATCCCAAAGACGTGCGTCGTCAGCTTAGATCTCTTCTCGAGTTTTTCAGAGAAGAGGATCGCCTTCATCTATCGTCTAGGCATCTCCTATGGTTTTTTCTGTTAATTTGCATTTTTTTTTTTTCGTTCTAGCAATTTAGGCGTCAGGCCGCTTCATACGCTTTCCGATACATTTCAGGGAATTCCACGTTTTTTTTGTGTTTTCCGTCCTTCGGGACTCTTAAGGGAGTCAGTCGGAGAGACGGTCAAGGTCACTCTGAATCATCGGCGACGCACAGTAAATACTTTATATCGGAACCGGTGATATTTCCGAGAAGGAATTCTTATAGGATCTAGTTCCGCTTCGTTCTTTAGCGCTCTCCGGGACACGGTTCCATTATCACAGAATCACAGAATAAACTAGGTTGGAAAGGACCTTGAAGATCATCCAGTCCAACCATTCACCTAACACTGCCAGTTCCCATGTACACCATATCTCTCAGCGCTACGTCGACCGTACTCTTAAACACCTCCAGGGATGGGGACTCTACTGCCTCCCCGGGCAATCCATTCCACTGCCTAATAACCTGTTCTGTAAAGAAATACTTCCTGACATCTAGTCTAAAGCTTCCGTGGCACAGCTGGAGGCCACTCCCTCTTGTCCTATCGCTTGTTATTTCATTAAAGAGACTCATCCCCAGCTCTCTGCAACCTCCTTTCAGGTAGCTATAGAGGGCCATGAGGTCTCCCCTCAGCCTCCTCTTCTCCAGACTAAACAACCCCAGTTCCCTCAGCCGCTCCCCGTACGACACGTGCTCCGGACCCTTCGCCGGCTTCGTCGCCCTTCTCTGGACACGCTCGAGTAATTCAATGTCCTTTTTGTAGCGAGGGGCCCAAAACCGAACACAGTCATCGAGGTACGGCCTTACCAGCGCCGAGTACAGGGGCAAGATCACTTCCCCGTCCCTGCCGGCCACGCTATTTCTGATACAGGCCAGGACGCCATGGGCCTTGTCGGCCACCTGGGCACACTGCTGGTTCACGTTCAGCCGGCTGTCAATCAATACCCCCAGGTCCCTCTCTGACCGGCAGCTCTCCAGCCACTCCTCCCCAAGCCCGTAGCGCCACCGGGGGGGCTTAGGCGGCACGCGCGGTCTCGCCGGAAAAGACGAGTCACCCCGCAGCATTTCGGTTTTCACGTAGGAAACTACAGCGCCTCGTTTTGGATAACGATATTATTATCGCATTTAGCCGACTACTTCCCCACGTAGCTTAGCACGATATCTGTCTTTTTCTATCTATACCCCAGAAAAACTAGGTTTCATTCCCGTCCCGGTCACATCGCCGACACAATAGACTTAGCGAAAGAGCGGATATCGTCGTATCCGGTAAGGGTCGTTTTCTTCCTACGGCATTTTGCAGGTCACAAACTTAAGGCAGAGGAGAAAACTCCCAGCTGCTCCCACAGGTGCCTTTATGCCTTCCGGTGGTTCAGCCCTCCCCTTTCCCAGGTGATCGTGGTCAGGGTGGTGGGTGGGGCCTGGGGTATATGAGCCACAGCCTCTCATCAGGGAGCTCATTCTGCTCTCGGGCCTCTCTGAGGTCAGTGCTCTGGTGTTCTTCAGGGTCAGTGGCAGATTTTGAGCTGAGGAAGCTCTTCATTCTGCTCTCAGGCCTCTCTGAGGTCAGAGCTCTGGTGTTCTTCAGAGTCGGTGGCAGATTTTGAGCCGAGGCAGCTCTTTGGGCAGGTGTGTTTTAATAATCACAGAAATAGAGGTACCTGAGACAAGAGTTTCAGCATCAGTCAAGGTTCAGCAGCGTGTATAGTAGGAAGTAAACAGGTACATAGTAGGTTTTTTCAGGTAAGTAATTTTGTATCCGTGGGGCGGGGCGGGTAGAACAGTTTAATAGCGTACACTTACATTTTTTCTTTTCATTCTAGATACACTGCATTTTCCTGACTTCATCGAAGACGGGACCTCGGTTTTTTCCCTAGCGTCGGCGTATACATCGTAAGGCGTCGATATCATCCACATAAACGGGACCAAAGGGGAGAGGATGGAGCGAGGGTCAGAGCGAGCATCTCGTAAGCATCCGTATACGGAGTTTTAGCCTTTCTCAGAAAAACGGTGGGGACGTTTTAGCATTCGTCAGGAAAGAGGCAGGGACGTAAGGCACGGAGTCTTTCGGGATCCGGGACGGCTCATCGCGTTTCCCGATCGCCCGCGGAGCGCCGTATCGTCTCGCGGGCGCAGCGTAGGCAGCCTTTGGAATAGGATGAGCATTTGAGGCGAACCGGGGCAGCGGAGAGGAGGGGCACGGGCCCGGTGTTTTCCCCCGAGCACGAATATAATATTCCATCTTTTGAAATCACAGGCGCCGCAAACGACGACGGCCACGGCATCCGACACCGAAACCGGCACGGAGCGGGCGAGCCGAAAGGGCCACGCTTTCGAGGAGGAGGGCGTCGCGGAAGAGGGCCGCGTCGGCCGACACGACGCCGACCGGTCGCTCGCTTCGCGGACGTTCGGCGGACGACGCGGAGGAACCCGGCCACTCGGGAGCATTCCGGTCGGCCGACGCGGTCGTCACGGAAGACGGTCCGGCCTCCGGCCCTCTCGAAGCTAAGTCGAGGGTCCAGGGCGGGAAGGGTCCGGGAGGAAGGGACAGGGTCGGGAATCGCAGGGAGGGCTTTTCGAGGTAGCGTAGGGGAGAGGACCGTCCGGGAGCGGCGCCCCAGGCGCCCGTAAATGGATGGAGTCACTTTTCAGCACCAGAGTACCGTGGTCAGGGCAGTTCCAGCCCGCGTCTGTGTCGTCGTGTACTTTGCGTGTTCTGCGTTCTGTATCTTATACCGTGCCATCCTCAGGTCTAGACGTCTCTGTAGGTCTTTGCGATCGTCAGGCATCTCGATAGCACTCCCGAGAGTCTCGAGTACGTTCCCTCGTCGGCACGGCACCCGTCGAGCCCTTCTCGTCTCGCAATTATAACCGGAAGCGCGGATCCGTCCGGCGCGCGTCGCGTCGAGGACGTTCTCGAGCGGTCGTCTCTCGCAGGGGCGAGCTAGGCGGCGCCCCGGGCCGTGCTTTCGAGCGTCATTTTGGCACCCGGTAGTCTTCCGGGGTTTCGTCCCCACATCTTATGACTTAAAACCCGGCTTCTCACGCATCCGTCGTTCCGGTTTTGACGGTAACTTCGTCTCACGGGCCGCAGCGGTCGCCTCTCATTTCGGGGCCGCCATCGCGGCGCCGTAGGCCTCCGCCGGCGGCATCTTGCCTACGGCCGTCGTTCTCGTCGGTCGCCGTCTTCTCGCGTCGCTCGTGGCGTCCGCGTTTGGCGTCTGTCTGCGTCCGGGTCGGACCCGTCCCGCCCAGGGGTTTAGCCATAGTAAAGATGAGGGGAGCGCGTAGTAACGCATCCATCCGCCCGGACGCTTTTGGCGAAGACCGTGCGGTCCATCTCCGGGCGAGTAGCCGTAGAGAGCCTCCGCGGTTATTTTCCTCACGTTCGGCAGACATCGGAGGGCGGACTCCGGGTCGCGGGGAGCGGGCGATCGAGCGGGTCGAACGAGCCTTAGCTTGCACGTGAGGCTCGGTACTTAGGATTTTGGGTATTTTAGCAGTAGTCAGAAGGGAGACGGAAAGGAAAGACAAACCTTTGGTCTCGTAAAAGTCTAGGTTAACACCGAGATGCCTTTCCTTACAGGGTTCGGGTCGTTTAAGCGCAAAGCGAGAAGCCGCTTCACGACGGGCGACGGAAGAGGTCAGAGGATCCGCGCGACCGGCGGCTCCGAGGGGCTCACGCCATTCCGGTTTTATTTTCTAGGCACGAATCGACGCGTGAAGCGGGATACCCGCGCCCTCGGACTTCGGCGAGGCGAGCGATGACCGGCGTGCCCGAGCGGCAGTTCTTCGGGTGTCATAATAGTATCGTAGCTAAAGTCATACCCCGTTTGAATCGCACAAGCGGCGACCGGGCCTCGGCACGGCGGACGGAAGACTCCGTCTCCGAGCGGCCGAGGTAAACGAGCAGGGGAGAGGAAGCTCCGCGAGCGAGCCGAGGATCGGGGCGGCATCTCGCCACGCGCTTTTACCTCTTTCTTTTGCAGGTGCCACGCTCCTTCCCGCAGCGTCGACGCCGCAGAGTCACGAGCGGTTTGAGAAAAGGCGAGAGAGTCGTTAAGCGGTCCGCCGGGACCCGAATCGCCGAGGATCGCGCGGCCATACGAACGACCGTTCGCCTTCGCTTTCGCGGGCGTCGCGAGGTCTCCGCTCGAACGGCGGAGGCTTCGAGGCGAGTCGTCGGAAGAGAGGACCGGGAGGCCGGGCGCCGCCGAGAGGGCGATCGCTTACGAGTAGGACGGCGGCCGCGTTTCTCCAGTTTTTAGGCTTCCACGGGAGACGGGGGGGCACAACGTACGGTTATCGGGAGCCGCGCGGCCATTCCGAGGAGGGCATCGCTGCGGTAGAGGTCGGTACACGTCAGCGTGTCGGTGACCGGAGACGTTCTGCGTTACAGGTGATGAAGAGCAATGCGGTGACCGCAGGGAAACCCCGGTTAGATGACGTGCTCCCGATGAGGATGAGTTCTGGACCGTGCTCTCTGAAAGATAAGTCAAGGGGCCAAAGCAGTGGGTGGGGTGGGGCTAGAAGAGGGGGTAGGACATAATGGTCGGTGGGAGGGGTCTTTAGGTTTTGTGAATTCTGGAGGCAGATAGCGGGCCTCGGGCCCGTGCGGGGCGGCGGCGCGTCTCTGGGTGGCGGCAGGCAGCGGTGCGTCTCTTGGCGTCTCTGGGCGTCTCTGGGCGGCGTCGGGCAGCGGCGCGTCTCTGGGCGTCTCTGGGCGGCGTCGGGCAGCGGCGCGTCTCTGAGCGTCTCTGGGCGGCGTCGGGCAGCGGCGCGTCTCTGGGCGTCTCTGGGCGGCGTCGGGCAGCAGCGCGTCTCTGGGCGGCGTCGGGCAGCAGCGCGTCTCTGGGCGTCTCTGGGCGGCGTCGGGCAGCAGCGCGTCTCTGGGCGTCTCTGGGCGGCGTCGGGCAGCAGCGCGTCTCTGGGCGGCGTCGGGCAGCAGCGCGTCTCTGGGCGGCATTGGGCGGCAACGCGTTTGTGGACGTTCTGTTTGGTTGTGTCTGATCTGAGTGTTATGCTGTCTGGCATTAAAGCAGCAAGAGTGGCACATAGCTCTATATCTGTATTTTGTGAGCTTGTAAAGCCAGCATTCATGTGAGCGGGAGTCGAGCAGATCTCAAGCGAATTGAGAGGTAACACGAGGGAAGCCTGTAAGTCAGCTTTTGCATTGTTCTTGCAGGCAATTTGCAACAAGACTGTAGAAATGGTGAGTGATACTTCTCGTGAGATATGTGCCCTGGCAAAGCAGCTCCGGGCCGAGCGGGCAGAGCCGTGTGGTACGCCTAGCGGGCATTCCTTAGTTACGTGACGTGTCGATGTTTGTGTGGGCCTTCAGTGTTGAGGAGTCTCGGGCATACTTGCATCCCGCTCCGCATGCAGCAGCCGTCCGTCTCACTCTGTACCGCTAAGAAGCGTGACGTAGAAGGTCAACGTTCCCGATCTAGTTTAGTCTTGGAGGTGGAATCGGTAGGTCTTTCACGCAGCTCTCGCTCAGGCTTAACCGGCAGGCGTAGTCTCTGTGATGCTCTGTCTCGTGAGGTCTTCTGAGGGATTGTTCCCTGCGTCATGACAGTCTTTCGTCTTTCCTAGCATTTTGTGTCTGTCGGTCACTGGGATGTTATCACCCATCTTTCATCCGGAGTTCTGGCTGTCTTGCACAGCAGGCCACGCCGGGGCATACGTGTCACATCGTCTCGGCGTCGCTGTGTGCGCCGTCGGGCCGTGTCTTCTGGTGCGGCGTTAACTCTACCCCGTGCGGCACTCTCGCGTCCTCGGGTCACAGTTATGGAGCACGTAGATGCCTGTGTTAGCGGTGGAGGCGCTTTGCACGTTTGTAGCCATTCCGTATGGGGCGGAACGGTCCCAGGAGGGGATGCTAACGTGCCGGTGAGCGTGGCGAGTGAGCTCTAGAGTTCCTTCTTTTGTCTTTTGCAGGTACCACGGGGCTACCGGCATTCAGAAGCGAATCTTTCCGTGAAGTTTGCCAGAGCGTATGACAGGAAGAAAAGAAGGACCGGGAGCGACGCACAGAGGGAAATGTATTCCTCTTCTTCTGAGGACGAGGGCCCGTGGCACGGATCGAGCGGAGCGGCGGTGACGGCTCGAGGCGCACGATTGTGCGATTCCGGGCACGGTTACAGAATCGGGGCCATCTGCCACTCTGGCCGGTGACGGTTGGATAGAGTAGATGTGGAATGAGTGTTAGTTTTGGAAGGTGTTTATCATTGTACGTTAGGATGTTTTTCACTTCAGGGTATATTGACGTAGAAAGAGTTAAAGTGTCTTTTAAAAATAGTAAAGAAACTGTTGAGCAGGGGGATTTATTAATCTCTTTGCCCAGGTTTAAGTCACTTAGTCCCACCTGCTCTATATGGTGATGTTCACAGCTGGTGTTCAGGGGGAGGTTGCGCTTGGGCCATGGTGTTAGCGGGCAGGGTGAATTTTGAGGCTTTTGGGAACCACGTTCTGAGGAGCCATGGGGCGAGGGCTGGTGGCGGCCATCGGGTAGCGGGATGGGTTTGCTGGGAGCAGGGGGCGGTTAGCACGGTAGCCGAGCGAGCGGGGTGCTTAGAACGTGTCTGCCTGTGCGTGACTGTTTAAATTAATGTTGTTTTTGTTGCAGGTGGAGTGGAGTTTTTTGAGTAGTTAGGAAAAAACCATAAAATAGAATAAAAAAACCCCAGCTGGGGGATTTTTTTTTTTTTTTTTCCCCCGGCTGGGTTTTTTTTTCCCCGGTCCCGGCCGGTCCGCGAGGCGACGATCGTCGCCAAAGTTTGGGCGCGGAGCGGTGCAGGGACGGGGTTTTCGCAGGCAGGGCGATCGGGGAGGCCCCGGGAATGGCATTCCCGAGGAGCCACGGGGCGAGGGCCGGTAGTAGCGGTTGGGTAGGGGGATGGGTTTGCTGAGAGTGGGGGGGTGGTTAGCGGGGTAGCTGAGTGAGCGGTGTGTTTGGAATGTGTGTGTGTGTGTGTGTGTGTGTGTGTGTGCATGGCTGTTTAATGTAATTTTTTTTCTTCTTGCAGGTGGAGTATAGTTAGGCAAAAAAACAATATAGAATAAAAAAACCCCAGCCGGGGGATTTTTTTTTTTTTCCCCCGGCTGGGTTTTTTTTTCCCCGGTCCCGGCCAGTCCGCGAGGCGACGATCGTCGCCAAAGTTCGGGCGTGGAGCGGCGCAGGGACGGGGTTTTCGCAGGCAGGGCGATCGGGGAGGCCCCGGGAACGGCGTTCCCGAGGAGCCACGGGGCGAGGGCCGATAGTAGCGGTTGGGTAGGGGGATGGGTTTGCTGAGACCGGGGTGGTGGTTAGCGAGGTAGCTGAATGAGCGGTGTGTTTGGAATGTGTGTGTGTGCATGGCTGTTTAATGTAATTTTTTTTTTTTCTTGCAGGTGGAGTCTAGTTAGGCAAAACCCAATATAGAATAAAAAAACCCCAGCTGGGGGATTTTTTTTTTTTCCCCCGGCTGGGTTTTTTTTTCCCCGGTCCCGGCCGGTCCGCGAGGCGACGATCGTCGCCAAAGTTTGGGCGCGGAGCGGCGCAGGGACGGGGTTTTTGCAGACAGGGCAATCCGGGAGGCTCCTGGGAATGGCGTTCCCGAGGAGTCACGGGGCGAGGGCCGGTTGTGGCGGTGGGGTAGCGGGATGAGTTTGCTGAGAGCAGGGGGTTGTTAGCAGGGTAGCTGAATGGGAGGTGTGTTTGGAATGTGTGTGTGTGTGCGCATGGCTGTTCAATGGAAATTTTTTTTCTTCTTGCAGGTGGTGTATAGTTAGGCAAAAAACTAATATAGAATAAAAAAACCCCAGCCGGGGGATTTTTTTTTTTACCCCGGCTGGGTTTTTTTTTTCCCGGTCCCGGCCGGTCCGCGAGGCGACGATCGTCGCCAAAGTTTGCGTGCGGAGCGGTGCAGGGACGGGGTTTTCGCAGGCAGGGCAATCGGGGAGGTCCCGGGAACGGCGTTCCC